>NW_019385622.1:33600-48443 GCF_000671375.1 Centruroides sculpturatus | reverse complement strand
TGAAAATTTGCAAAGAAAAAAAAAAAAAAAAAAAAAAACACAAGCCATAGATCTCGTAGTAAAATTGACCCGGCAGCAAAATATAATTACACAGCAAAATCGATTACAAGAATCTGCTACTGAAGTAAGTTTGCTAGTAGCAAACGGATTGCTCAATGTAAAAAACCTACTGCCGAAGGAGAATTTGTAAAAAAAGTGCATGTTGGATGTTTGTGATGTAATGTGTCCAGAAGTTAAACATAAATTTGAAAATATAAGTCTGTATTGACAAATTATTGCCCGAAGAATATAAGATATGAATGCTAATTTAAATAAGCAGTTACTGAATAATTTAGAATCGGCCCATTTTTATGCAATAGCTCTTGACGAAAGTTGCGATGTAAAGGATACTGCTCAGTTATTACTTTTTATCAGAGCTATCACTGAAAATTTTCAAACTTCGGAAGACCTTTTGTCAATTGTTTCTATGAAAGACACGACAAAGGGAGAAGATCTTTACCGAGAGGTTGAAAAATGTATTTTGAAATACAATTTTGACTGGAAATAATTGGTGAATATAACAACAGATGGATCACCAGATATCATTTGAGAGAATGTTTTTCTCATAAAACGAATTGAAGACAAAATTTCTGAAATTGATTCAAATCATAAAATTATACTCATACATTGCATTATTCATCAACACGCATTATGCAAAATTTTTTTAAAAATCGATCATAGTATAAACGTAGTTGTGAAATTAGTGAATTTCCTTCGATCAAAAAGATTAAAACACAGGCAATTTATTGCGCTCCTTGAAGAACTAAATGCCAGTTATTTAGATGTACTGTACACTTTCCGAAATATTGTGTTTTAATTAATTTATTAATTAATTTTAACCTTCTTTTTAAATTTTAGTTTTAGTTTCAGTTTCGGTGTAAAGGCCAGTTTTAATCATTATTTTATTAGTTTTAGTTTTAATTAACTGGCAACCTAGTATTAATAGATATTATGCTATATAACGTTATATATTAACTTACAGCCACAAATATTACGATTTTGAAAATAGTCCTATAAAAAGCTTAGCAGCATTAAATACAAAAAAAATNGATTTTACAAATACGTGTGCCGGGCTGTGAACGGCTCACGTATTTGTAAAATCTAAGTGACTCGCACAACATGGAATTCATATAAAACGGAATAATCAACAGTGTTATAGGGGGTCGACTGTATACAAATGATCTCTTCAAAGGTCTTCTGCGTTTAAAAGGAGTAATTTGCTCCTCAGACAAACAGATATAAAATCCTTCCATGTCTTCGGAATCCTGTAAGAAAGTGAAAAATTTTGATTTCTGATAGAATAATTTTAGAAATAATAAATAAACAACTTGCAACCATTTTAACTAACACATTTTATTAGATTTGCATTGTTTTCATGATTTTTCAATTTTACACTTTTAAATAATAAAAATTATCAGATTATTTTTAATTACAGTATTTCGATTGAATTGTAACTTACAGAAGAAGACAATTCACTTTCTTCCAAGTTATCAGCAGGTTGTTCGTATTTAACTTCTGTGATTTTTGTTCCCATTTCACGTTCTTCGGGAACAACATTCATATATTTATTGAAATCGTCCGCACCAATAACTTTTATACCAGACGAGAAACATTCATGTGTATTATTAACGTCCATTTTATTATCAGAAACTAGAGAATAAAAAGTACACACAATAAACACAGCAATTCGTAAAATTTTCTTCGCGGAAATTCTGTAATTATATAAGAATTTGAAAAACAAATGAAATAACAAATAGTTTACAGATGAAATCCTTATTGTCGAAATATATTTTGAAACATTATTAAGCCAACTGAAAATATAATATTACTGAAGAGTACTCGGTTGAAATAAACAACTGGATGTTTATTAATGTATACAGTACTCAGAAGCTTACTTCATCTCTGTTGATACAATTTAATGAACATTGTGAGTAAAATGTGTTTTTAAATATTCAATTTGTAGATTATGTAACTGAAGTATTGACAATAGCTGTTCACATATCAATAAGAACATCCAACGTCTGGGGTGACAGTACGTTGATTCCTCTCTACTTCCATCTTGTGTCCATACACTTTGTTTATAATATTACTGTAATTTATTATTAGTTTGTGTTTATGTATTTGAAAGTATTTGTATATTTCCTATGATTTGTAGTGTTTATCATTCAGATATTGGCTATAAAAGAGCGGCCTGAAAAAATAAAACCGCGGCTTTTTTTCTATAATTTCGACACAGAAAACAGTCATGTGACTTATTTCAGTTCATATTTTTTTCAATTTTAAACATTATGGTTTGTTTTGTAAAAATCTACACAATATCATGTTTTATATAATGAATATTAATAACACAATACCAAAATGTGAAAATAAACGTGAAATTTCTTTGTGTTATGTTACACATTGATATATCGATATTATACATTCATAAAGACAAACACCTCATTGAGCAGACTGATCTACAATAAATTGTTAGAAAATATTTTAGTTCGTATGTAAATTCCGAGCAGTCTATATTAAAAATGCAACTATCTATGATGTAATGTTTAGAATACTTTTGAAGATATTTACTAGATTTGAACGAGTATTTGAATAAAATGTGGGCACTTGTGCAGTTTAGGGGGTACGGCTGTTTGAAAGGTTTTCTTCCATAAAATTAGTCGCTTCTAGACTATTATGACTCGAAAAGTTCAGCGAATTCTGCGCAAAAAGAATAAGAGTGCGACTATGCAGACGCGAGCGAGCGAGAATATGTGGCGAGAAGCGATAAATATCAAAACCTGTCAGATATGTGCGAGAACCAGAAATTCGCTCTCGCCAGCGTTATTTCTCGCTTCTCGTTTGTGCATGGTTTTCCTTTGCGAAAACTACATCGCTCGCAACCTCTCGCTCGCTCTAAATTTGCGTCTGCATAGTCGCACCCTAAGTTATCAGAAAACACGTCAAAGATGAGTAGTCACGTGACGCACTTCCTACGCGTTCGCCGTCGGATGGGTCGCTCCGCCACGAAAACAAACTTAAGCAATGGCGTCTTCTAATGGTGCACACTCGGTAAGTATTCTTACAGATTTTTGTTTATAGTATATTTTATATGATTATTCCCAAAAAATTTTACGTGTTTTTTTTAAATATTCGAGTCAAATTAGTCTAGAATCGATTAATTTTAGGGAAGAAAGCCTTTCAAACAGCCGTACCCCTTAAACTGCACAAGTGCCAAAATGTGAATTCAAATTATCATTTTAACTTTGCATTTAACTTACTTAAGAAGATGTTATTGCTATTTGATAATTATTAACTGTATTTTTAATATGTTATAGATTATAATTAAATCAACTTACCTCAAAGTTAAAATAATCCATGTAATTTTCACAAGGAAAATAACTTCAGTCAAGTTCAAAAATCACTTAGATCACAAATCACAGACGTTTATATTAACGATTAAAACTTACATACCGTTATGAAGTTATAAAAATAAAACAATTACAACAATTCAGATATAGCAAAGTTCAAATGTCAATTAAACCACAACAACAGGTCCGTCGAAAAGGACTCCTTGCGACGTATTCTTTCAGACGTTGCACAGCGAGATGAAACAACCTTCTTAGGCGAAGCAAATCAAACTTGAGCTCTCTGGATATATCTTAGGCCAACTGAACTTCCCGCCTAATCTCAATCCTTTTATACGGATTGAGACGAATGTAATTCCACCAATCAGCGATTAGTAGCGCTATCGGACGTCCGCTGGTCGTACGATGTTTTCTAGCCAATCCGCGGTCGAGTTTCAAAACTACTGACATCGCCTGTCCGCGTCTCTATGACGACGTCCGTTGGTCGTTTCAAAACAGGAAAAGCGCGGGAAATAGTACGTCCAGACGATTTATCCCGACAACTTCCAACAAAAAAATAATCACCCCCTGAAAACAATCATTTAATTATTTGAAATATAATTTAAAATGATTAGTTTTAATTGATACTAAATGAAATAAAAAGTAACGTGAAAGAAATTAACATTATAAAAATGTTGTTATAATTTCTAATGTTTACTTTTTTTATACATCTGAATGAAATGGAATATTTAAATTTTAGAAAAGATGAAGAAATGAAATAATAAATTGTTATTCATTTGCAGAAAATACGTTTAACGTTCGAATTGTTTCCAGCAGAAAATGATGCAAAGTTAAATATCGTTAATGACACTAAGAAATATCTGATTGTAATTTTCATGTTCCTGGTAACTGATANGTAATATTAATAATAAAATATTTAAAATGATTCATTTCGATAGTTACGAAAGGCGACAGTAATGAGATGTAGAAATAATTCCTTAAAAATCTATTCCGAAGACGAATTTCGAATTCGGTATAAATTTTCAAAATATGGATTTGTTCGTATTTTAAACCGTATTGGCGACGAAATTAAATATCGAAATGGAAAAGGATTGTCATTAATTGCCGTTTTGAAGCCTTAAGATTTTATTTCTGGAAGCTTTCCGAATATAGCTGACGACCATTTCTGACGTCACAAACAAATAACCCGATTTGCCGAACGACTCCTAAAACAGGGGAGTAATAGCGAAGTAAGTAAGAGCCAATGTTTTGCCGAAGTTCGTTTAGAGAATGGTCAGAAACAGACGATCGTCGTCTTTGCAACGCATTTTAAACCGCGGTTCAGCCAGCCAACGGCTATAGGCCGTTCGTTGATAAACATCATTTAATGTAAACTCTGTCTCTGCAATCGGCTGTGGCAGCCGATTATAGAGACAGAAATGGTCTCCAGCTATATTCCGAAAGCTTCCAGAAATAAAATCTTAATTAAGGTCTCAGAGCCATAACTAGGCAGGTGCAACAGGTGCACCCGCACAGGGCCCACTTGGAAGGGGGTCCAAACTGCTGTTCACAAGAAATTATTAAATTTAAATTTTTCCACCTTTCTACAGCGCGGTTTGGCAATTACATTTCGCCTTACTTAGACCCTAGATGTCTGCTCACCAGTGTTCCCAACTGTGGCGACTTTTAGAGGGACGTAGTGAGGTAGCGGAGACCTNGGGGTCAATGTGAGGATTTGGAAAGTGGTTAGGGATCGACGGTTAAAAAAGTTTGGCGACCGCTGGTTTAGAAAGTATTTAATGAATTAAAAGTTAAGTATGAAAGTGTGCTTGGTGCTTGTTAACTGATAGCTTTTACTGCTTCTTTCTGTTATGAAATTCATGATAAATGCACGATTTTCTAATGACTGATTTAATTGGAAATATTTTCAATGTAATTACAAAATTATAAAAATTCAGAAATATTCCAAGAAATTTTTCGACGTAAAACATGAAAGAAAAAAGTGTTCCTTCAATTCGAAAACAATCACAACTACATTCCTTTATTAATGTTATTAATTTATATCAGATTTTTCTGGAATTCAACGGAGAGAATGTATTCGCTATCAACGTATAACATTGTTATAAAAATTTTGAAACATCTGGTAGAAAATTACTATTAATTTTATGTTTTTGTTTTTATTGCGAATACGTTAAAAAAAGAGTTAAACTATATTTTTATTGTATAATTATATTAACTTACTTAAGAAATTCATTCTCTCGCATTCGATAATTTTCCAACTTAAAAAAATTTACTCTACGCTGATCGGGTTGACACATTATCGATGAACTGGCCACGTGGAGAAAAGCCAAAAATAAAATTACTTCACATACGTAATGCTTAGCACGCGCTGCGATTATCTTTTCGTAAGCAAGTTTTCCATTGTTGCTCAAAAAATAAATGTTGAGAATAGATTTTCGGCGATTGTCGGAGCGAATTTTTAATCGACAACCGGCCGAAATTTTATATTGAGAAACTGTGGCTGTGTCACAGCAATTTTTACATCACTACATTCATTGCATTAACATAATGACCAGAGTTCCATCTTTTTTCAAATTCGATAGTAAAATTGGCGAATTCGTTTTTGTTTGGAATTTATACGTGATCTTTTGCCAACGCGTGTCAAATAGCTTGATAATTTTCATTAAAGATGGTGCAAACAGTCGATCTACCGATTCGAAATGCAAAAGCTCGGCAAAGTTTTTAATCTCCACCAACAAAATATCTAAAAATATTAAACAAATCATTTATCGTTTACATTTATAATCTGTAATTTTATATTTTTTTTATTGTCATTTCCTTTTATTTTTCTCCTACAAATTCTTATATAAATATTGAACGCACGCAAGAAAGTTTTACGAATTACAGTACTGTGTTTTATTTCTTCTCTAGTTTTTCTCTCTAATTTATTCACTAGTTTCTGATTANAAAACATTTTTAAATACTTTACAGTCTAAATAATATATATAAAAATTTTTCATTGTAAAAAAAATGTTTAAAGCAAATATTGTTTTTTCAAATACAGTGAAACCTCCATTAATACACTCCTGAATAACTCTACTTAACACATCTTTACAATCCCCCAGACCCTTCAAATAGGACATCTATAATATTTATTTCTAAAAGGCAAATTTCTTGATCTCGACGCTGTATGCTATTTGGAAGTTATACTGTACATAGTATTTGAAAAAATACAATAAACTTTTTCAAAATCAATAAATTAAATTAGGTAATGTGAAAACATTGTTTTAAATATATTCTTTACTATGGAAATTTTCATTATATGTATTTTATAAAAGACTGTAAAGTAGCTAAAAAATGTTTATTGTTTATATATATATATATTTTTTTTTTTTGCTTGCTATGAATTTCAAAAGTTACTTGGAAACATTTATGAAACTTTCATAACTTAATTAAACAATTCTAAATACTCAGTAGATACATTTTATTGAATTTTAAAAAAAATTAATATAAGTTTTTGCATAAAAATGAATTTATTACACTTCAAAACTTTGTTGATCATTTATGTTTGAAGTAAACAGTGAAACTAATTTTTACAAAATTGTAGATCATACAGATTCTCTTTGTTTTATATAGAAAATATCATCAAATATACAGAGAAATTTGAATATAAATTGAGGTGCTATCATTTCATGCAAGAATTAGTTAATTGCTTTATGAATATTACAAAATATGGAACTTAATTAAAATATGAATTATTGATTTTTCTCTTTGTCATACAAGATTTATGATAAAATAAAAATATGAGACAATAAATGTCTCTCACAGAGACATTTTGCTCATATAAAAAAATATGATATATTATACATACATACAATTAATATTATATAAAAATTAACAATAAAATGATATTAAATTACAAAATTGCAGCTTTATTTATAGAAGGGAACAATGAATAGTGTACAAAGAATATTTTACATTTATTTCTAGTAATAGGACTGCTTCTATTTAGTACTGAGAATTCATTTCTTCAGAAAATTTAATATTAAACCAAAACATATTTTAAGAAGTTTTCAGTTTTAAACTTATGATTGATTCAAAGTTTATTCTGATTATATTAACATTATCTGTTAATTTGACCGGAGATATTTTTTATGTATTTACTATTAATTTCTCAATAATACATTAAATACTTCTTAGTCTTTATATATTTGAAAAAATTTAGGGTTGCTTTTCTTTGTTTATTCTTTTTAGTTGTATATATGAAATGTCAGGTTGGAAAACTTATTAGAATTTTATTTCTTATAAAATCTCATAGTTAAGTATTTTGATATTTGAACATCTTTAAATTTTTAAAACTATTGAGTTATTGCTGTTAATATATATCTATCTTACTGTTAAAATTTTAAGTTTTTCTTTTTCCTATTCTTGTTTGATTACTATAACAAAATTTTATCTTGATTCTATACTTCCTGTAGGTTGTTCCATTTTCTTAGCTAGAATGTTGAAAGAAACTCTTAATATATTTTATTGCCTGAAATTGATGAACTTTCACTTGATTTCACAATATTTCTCTTCTTATATGTGTATTCTTTCTTTTTGGAATTCATATCTTACATGACTTGTATAATAAATAACATAAATATAAAACTTCACCTATAGTAAACAGAAATTCAAAACTCTTTAATTCAGAAATAAGTTTTGAAAATTTATAAGTTAGTATTTAGATTTATGGAATTATATTCTCAAAAATATTATGTGCGCTCGATTTTTCTGGTATTAATGTTGCATTCTTCCAAGTCACCATTTTGTGTCTATATACACTTCAATTTCAAATTCTGTCCCTTGTTTTTCTAATAGCATATTTTTATGTATCTGATCATCATGATTTCTATTTTCTCTTCACCCTCTTGTATGTATATTCTCTCTCTCTTTTTTTTTTTTTTTTTTATTACAATTTCATTTAAATAAGATCTAACCAGAGAATAAGTAGAATAAACAGAACATCTTGTAACTTCAGCACTAAATTTAATAAATCAAAATGTTTTGACGTAATATCATAGGCCTTCCTCAGTGAAGTACATGAATTTAAAATAAAACAAACATAAGCATATCAAATGTAATAGAAATAATTTAAAAATTAAAAAGCACTCTAAAGATAGTGTTCACATAAAAAATTAAAATTAACGAGCAATTATTAATTGTGGCATTGTCACAATGCTGGGCTGCAATTTTAATCATATTTTTAATTTATTTAATTTAAAATATATGCTGTCCTCAAATTAGTAGTGGCTTGCCCCTGTACATCATACTTTTCCTTTAACAATAGAGTTGTGCCAGTCATCTAACAAACACCTTTCAACGAAAAATGTTTGAATTGAAATAACGACTTCTGGTTTGCATTGAAAGTCTGTATGTAGTTACTCGGGGCCTACTGCCCCTAAGGTTTCCACATCTGATCTTATCTTTCATCTATCTAACTTTGTTCTTGAGATTAAGGAAAGACNGTTTTCGTTAAAACTGTATTATATTTGTTTATAACAAAAACTATTGTATATGGATTGAAGTTAAAGTTAAGATTTGTTAATATATATTTTTCACGTTTGCAGGATCAGATTACGAAGAGTTAATTTTTTTCTGTGTCAGGATTAAATTACTCCTTTAGAAGAAAGTATTTATATATTTAGACTGATATTCTTTGGTCAACGATATAATCTACGAAGAAAATAAATTGGCCACGGACCTAGAATCATCTGAAGATGACGTCAGTTTTAGGACGAGCGTTACTGACATCATGTTTTAATCATCATGGGCATTAAGTGAAGAAGCGGAAGTGTTGGATAAATGTGAGATTAAACGTCCAGGCTATTTGTAAAACGAAATTATTGTTTTATTTGCAATACAATTCTTTCAAGCTTTTTNCAACAAAAAATGTTTGAATTGAAATAACGACTTCTGGTTTGCATTGAAAGTCTGTATGTAGTTACTCGGGGCCTACTGCCCCTAAGGTTTCCACATCTGATCTTATCTTTCATCTATCTAACTTTGTTCTTGAGATTAAGGAAAGACAGATGAATGGCAGTGGGAATTTATAGGTCTACAATTTTTTCAAATTGCAGTCCAACATATTAATTAATTAAACAGACAAAATGGTATGAAAGTGCTAAAAATAGAAATTGATATAACAAAAACAATTATAATATAGCCAAGTCCCAAATTACATTACATAAATGGATTTTCATGCTATATGTAAGGTGTCAGCATCCCTATGATTGATACAAAATAGTTTTTGGTTGGTTTTAAAAATTTCTGAGAGTTATAGGAACTTAATAATATTAGGATTCCTAGTCAGTCTAAAGATCTTGATCTCTTCTTGCTTTATCTGTACATCTTGATTGGTGGCATAAGTTTCTAATGCATATTGATATTAGGTTGAAAATGTTTTGATTTATTAATTAAATTTACTGCTGGAGTTACAAGGTGCTCTGTTTATTCTACAATTTTATTTTACAAAACAACTTTCAAGGAAGAATTCTATTTTCCATTTGTAAGCCTTATTTTGTCTTCACTGTTTTTAAAGCTTTCATTTTATGATTAAATGAATTAAGTTGCTAATACTCTGATAAGGATTGTAATAATGTAACTAGTTCTCATTTTCACTTGAATAAGTAATGACTCAAATCTTAAAAAGAAGAAACTTGACAAAAAGATACCTTAAGATATTAGAAATAAATTTTGTCATATAGTTTGTAGCTACTAATTTTTTTTAATTATTACTTAAAAATTTATAGTATTTTAAACATTTATGATTTATGAGAATTAAAAATTCATCAGTCAACATATCTGCTTCTTAAGAACACTAAAACCTTTCATTACTCAAGAAATGTTTTCAGCCTTTATTAGGCCATCCTCAGCTTTGAAAACAGAATATATTTGAATCTCAGAATGAAACAACAAAGAATAGATTTTTAAATTAACCAATTGTCAAGTAGAACTTTACGACACATTGACAGTTCATATTAAATTAATTAAACATATATCGTTTTTATCCCTCAAATAAATTTATTACAGTTGACCCCTCTATAACGCAGTAGATGCGTTCCACTTTATAAGAATTTTACGTTATAGGAATCCTTAAATACATGAGCCAATCATAGCCCAGCACGTGTGCAGTTTACGGACTACGGCTGTTTGAAAGGTTTTCTTCCGTAAAATTAATCGATTCTAGACTAATTTGACTCGACTTTTCCAAAACACGTATAATTTTTTGGGAATAATCCATATAAACTATGCTATAAACAAAAAGTTGTAGGACTACTTACCGGGTGTGCCCCATTCGACGATGCCATTGCTTAAGCATGTTTTCATTGCGGAGCAGCGCACCAAACGGCGGGCGCATTTTCTAATACAGTCGATCCCCCTATAAGATCATTGATTTTTCCGTTTTATCTGAATTACATGTTGTACGAGTCACTTAGATTTTACAAATATGTGAGCCGTTCACAGCCCGGCACACGTATTTGTAAAATCTAAGTGACTCGTACAACATGTAATTCAGATAAAACGGAAAAATCAATGATCTTATAGGGGGATCGACTGTAAGTTATTTTTCTGAGAAAAATTTGTTGAACTTTGGAGATATCGTTAATAGAAAATAATATTTATGGCCATTGAATAAGAAATGTTTTTTTCACAAGAAATGTATAAAATTACAGTACTGTATTAGACTTACAGTACCTAATTTATATACTGTACAGACGATAGTAAACTCAACTTACCCGCCTAAACTCTCCGTAGCGCGTAAGTAGTTCAGCTGCTTGTCCATTATTGGTCCAGATTCGACCAATCCTCTCGCAACATGAGTTGGCGATGATGTTTTACTGCATTTTACGAGTCTCTTTTAGCGTCTTTATACAAATATGGTTGCAATTTTTTTGCCGCAATATATGAACCCGTGTTATAGGGGGGTCGACTGTATTTACAAAAATTCCATGAATCAAGTATTCCCTTCCATACATTCTTTCATTGAGTGGCATTTTGAGCATTAATTGCATTGATATATTTAGAGAAAATACGAATATACAGTAATCTGTTTTATTAGACAAATTAGACAGTTTTCTCTTAGTTTCTATATTAGAGTAGTAGTTCCAAGAAACCTTAACTTTAGTATCATATGCATAGTGTGTCAAAAAGGTACAGTTGTTGTTGTTCCTATTAATTGAAGCATGTTGTTCTTTAATTAATGCAAAAATCTACTGATCTAACCATAGAATGTGTACGTGTAATAATGGAAATTATCTCTACCTAACTTTATGATGTAACACAGCTTTATTTACTATACTGATCTTATTTTTATCTGACCTAAGCAATTGCATTAAAGTAGGAATATGGTCAACATACATTCTTAAATTTGACTCTGTAAAAAATATTTAACTATTGATATGTTTTCATTGTTGACAGAAAAGAACTGCTATTACTATTATCGGTATGTTGTACCATTTTCATCATCATGAACAAAGGAAAATTTATATTAATATTTTCTCTAAATATACTGATGCAATTAATGCTCAAAATGCCACTCAATTAGAGAATGTATGGAAGGGAATACTTGATTCATGAAATTTTTGTAAATAATGAATTTATTTGAGGGATAAAAATGATCTATGTTTAATATGAACTGTCAATAGGTTGTAAAGTTCTACTTGACAATTGGTTAATTTAAAAATCTATTCTTTGTTATTTCATTCTGAGATACAAATATATTCTGTTCTCAATAGCTGAGGATGGCCTAATAAAGGCTGAAAACATTTCTAGAGTAATGAATAATTTTGGTGTCCTTAAACAGATATGTTGATTTTTACATTTAAAAATTGTGTTGAGTTTTGTTTATTTTGAAGATAAAAAATTTATACAGTCAAGTCTGCTTAAGAGATAAGGGAGCATGATACAACAATCCCAAGGGTGCTCTCTTAAGAGCACCTTGGGATTATTCTATCATGCACCCTTATCTGAAGTAACAAAATAACCCATATCTGAAGTAACAAAGTAACCCATATCTGAAGTAACAAGATGATCCAAGTGGTGGTTGTTAGTGATATTTGATTTTTATCACACTTTCATGTCATAAATATAACATAACTAGAGCTAGGACATCTATGCACTAAAAATCATAAAAATAGTTAATACTATTTATATAGTGTAATAAAAATCATAACTAGATTTTTAGTGTGTAGATGTCTTAACTAGTGTGTAGATGTATAACACACCTGGAAATGTTAAAATTCATTATGACATAATTTTATTATTCAATCCAATCTGTATTCTGACTATCTGCTAATTTGACACATCCCGTAATCTGACATCAGTCAACTCTCAGATATTACTGACACTGTTGCCAAGTCATAAACAAGCTTTCCACTAGTTCAAACTTCAATTCTTACTAAATTTTAACAGCTTCCCACTAAACATTTAATGATATTGATCTCAAGCTGGAATAGCAAGCTTAAGCACAATATGAAAAATTGTTAAGCAATCTAAGATAGTGGTTGTTTTATCTTATCATTATTTTAGGTTGTTTAAAAATATACAGTATCTTATAACAATACTTTAAGTAATATATTATAGTTATAAACAAACAACTTAACACCTAAATGCAAATTCCAGCATAAAATGAACAAATAAAATTTAATGTTCAAACGTCATAATATAGTTATATTTAGTAGTTTGTTTTTAATGATAGATTTTATTTGTAAAGTAAAAAAGACACAGTTGATCCAAAGATTCTTTTGAAAAACACCATTTATTACATGTTATAGAATAAAACTTTAGACAACCAGACCTTCCTTTATAGGCTACTCGGCTGTCCAGTTAAACCATTCCTTAAAAACACAAAAAATTATCCAATTAAAAATATAAATTTAAAAAATTGGAACTGGTGGATCTTACAACGTCTTTGGGTTTTCTATCCTGTTCCATTTGGGAACTTTATATCCATTGAAAGAATGCACTATTAAATGTAGATTTTCCGTATNATATATAAGTATATATATAATAATATAATTGTTGAATAAATAAAATATTGGGACCGTTTTTGGGGGGCAATCTTCCAGGCGAGTAGTTGGCAAATGTTGGCAACCGTACCACCCGGCCGAATCCATAACGAGCTTGCTAAAAGAGGCTCTCTTAGTGCCCACAGAGCGGAAAGAGTTTAAAAAAGCCAAACAATTCCATTGCTTTTCTTTCCTTTTAGCTCCATCATGGGACCAAAGAAAGTTTCCAGAACCAGCAACTCTTCGAATGCCATGTTAAATATTCATTTATTCATTACATTAGTGTTTTACATTCATTTTATATTAAGTTCTTATTGTTTTTAGTATTAAACACTTTACTGTATTTATTCTCTATAACAGTGTTTTTCAACCTGTGGGTCGCGACCCCCCTGGGGGCCGTGACCCTGGGGGTCGCGAGTAAAAGAATAATACAAGTGTTTGTAGATCCTACACTACAATAAAAAAAACTACACTTTCAGTGAGAAGGTTGCGACTGTTTATTTTACAGTACAATTGGTTTTTCGATCAATATTAAGGTCTCAACAGAAAGAAAAATAAATACATAGTTTTAAAATCACTGATATAGTTTTAATATGATATAGTTTTAATATGGCCCTGGGGGGTCGCCAGAATTTTTTAACTTGTAAAGGGGTCGCGTATTCAAGAAGGTTGAAAAACACTGCTCTATAAAATGTGGATTTGGTATGTATTTCAGAATGTCTAGAACGAATTAATTGGATTTACGTTGATTCATATGAAAATAATTGCCTCGGTTTTCGTCGGTTTCGGATTTCGCCGATTGTTTTCGACGAAAACCGAGGTACAGTGGTGTAGCGAACATAACTGAAGCCCGGGGCACGACACTTTATTGGCGCCCCCTCCCCTTCCCCCTAGAAACACATACAGCCGATTGCAGAGACATCGTTTAGAGACCGACGGCGGTTTACAGATCGGGTAGACCGCTGTTCAGAATAATTTCATTGCAGAGACGATGTTTCTCGCCTGCCACAATGTAGACAGCGATTAGAAACAAGTAATTTGACCTATTTTCTAGACTCACTCGACAGCAGGTTTAGAGGGCTTTTCAATTCGAGTGGTAGCTTTCTTCGTGGAAAAGTTTAGATAAATACAGATATTGTTCCTTTGATAAATGTTGTAAACAGTACGAATCGACAAAATTATTCATTAATTAATTGCTTAGAGCAAAACCAACAAAATTAAATACTTTAAATTTGTTTTAAATGTTCCAATTTCGATATTCAAATGAATGAAGACTTAAAACTTCAATTAATTTAAATCAGATGCATTTATTTACAATTCGAGTATCGTGTCGGTTATAAAACGTTAATGCATTCGGAGTCATTGTATTGTTAAACAAACGAGACAATTTTAATAATTACAGAAATCTGTTTATAGATCCCCATTTTCATAA
>NW_019385622.1:21782-31143 GCF_000671375.1 Centruroides sculpturatus | reverse complement strand
ACCTATAGCTGGAAATTTGAACTAAAGTGTCTACAGCGGTAGGAAGTGCTTGACCGCCCTTCACTTTGGTAGCTACCCTTCCGTCCATTGACGTCATGTTATTGCTGCTGATGGAAGACTGTAAACACACAACTACAGTAGTCTAACTGAGCCTGTGTACAAGACGTTGTGTACTTAGTGCCTGCCGTTCTTCAGGTCACCCCTTGCATCCACTGGCGCTGTGCTGTAAACACACAGCTAGTCAACGTGAGTCAGTGTACAGTTGTCCGCTTATCGTGCTTTACGTACTGTGGATACGTTCTGGCTTCTTGGAGGGTAACTACACATTTGGAGAACTTGCTAACATGCATTTGTGTTTTGGTGAAGCTCGAGGGAATGCCAGTGCAACATACCGACCGCATAGAACGTGCAAAGTGCTGTAGAAACGTTCTATCACTTTTCCGGCTATAGGTTTCTCGTATCAAAACGTTCAAAATTTCATCCTTTACAATCCCCCAAATTTTTAAAACGTTCTGATACACCCTGTATAGTATTTAAACGTCACTAGAAAAATTTTTACAATAGCATTTTTTTTAAATAAAATTATTTTTTAATAATAAAAATTAAAAAGGCGCCATTTTTATTCTTGGCCATAGGCGTCCAAAATCCTAGTTACGGCTCTGTGATGAATTTGCTAAAATGAAAGCCAGAAAAATTCAATTAATTAAAAAAATATTATTAAAAATCTATTGTAATGTATTTGTTTTATTATTTTCCCCAAAACCAAATAAATTAAGGGGCCTAAATGCAAATTCTTGCACAGGGCACAGGAATGGCTAGTTACGGCTCTATAAGGTCTACCCGATCTGTAAACCGCTGTCGGTCTCTAAACGTTGTCTCTGCAATCGGCTGCCAGTGTTCAGGGTACGAAGACCGCTTGGCCACTGGTGGGCCTTTATTTCGAATGATTTATGCAATTAACTTCAAAACAATCACGCACCCATCAACACCCATTCAATCACCCATTTCGATCGCCTTAAAATTTAACGTTAAGTTACAGCAAACACATGGTAACAGACTGTAGTATCCTGATCAGTAGCGTAGCGTAGTGGGGACGGCAGGGCCGCCCAGGGCTCCCTAAAAGTGCCCGCCCTGGGCGGCACTTTTAGGGAGCGGCAAAATTTCACAACAAATAATAATAATATCTTGTAAAAATTTGGACCATTTCATTTCATATTTTTGCCGCACCTACGATTCGGACTGATTGAAATGAGCACGGAATTTTTCATTACTTATTCTGTGACGAAACTGAATTTAGTCTTTTAAATTGAGATACCTAAATAAGGGGGCGGCGAAATTTTCCTCCGCCCCGGGCGGCTGACACCCACGCTACGTCACTGATCCTGATTTGGCCTAAAAGTGGCACGTAAGTCAGACCGTGTTTAATTAAGGAACCTTAGTCGTATTCGTGTCAAAAGTTGAACACTGCCAACTCACTTTACACTCGTTCTTCGCCCTGCTCCGACGTAACGTATTGCGGTACTTCCATCACATGTTTGTGATGTTTATTGTGTTATTGACTGCGTTCAGCAGACTCAACAGTTTCGGATTTGTTGGGTATTTTTCTGCTGAACGCCCTGTACATTAGCACTGTTTCGGAACATGTTTGGTATTTTGACGTCACATTTAGTAGCGTCTTTCATTTACGCTACGTATCGCTAGCTGCAATTGATCAATGATGGCTGCTTCCTATTCCAACACATACATAGCTCATCGTTTAGCAGAGGTAACTACATAACAGCTACCAATTGAAATACCTTTGCTCATTTACAAATGTTGACTCTGATGAATGCAGCCATTTTCGCCCTGCGGTTTTATAACACGTCTTGCCTACTTATTGCTGGAGTCAAGAACGTCTTGTCCCATCAGGTGAGGTCTGAATAAGTCTGACTGTGCCATTGTTTTCGCGTCCTGATTGGTGGAAAAGAAAACATAACAATTTAGAGATATAAAAACAAGAAAATTGGTGTGTTGGCCATCTTCTCTCCTTTTTGGGCTTCTTCTCTTCGGACTTAACCATCGAGCGGGCTTAGGAGATCATTCAAGGAGGACTAATGAGCACGTGCGGGAATGGGGCGAAAGTATTTTTTTATTCTGCGTATTGCATGCCACTAGGATATATGTATGTATATGTATACATATATTGAAAGAATCAGACTCTCTTTGGAACAGTGCTTTAGAGACTCTGACAGTGAAAAAGGGTGAGGGATAAAGTGACTAAAATCAAGGTACAGTACATTCAGCGAATTCTTCACGAGTTAAATATTGTACAGACAAAAACGCTCGGAAGTGAGAACTTCTTCGCATTTGTTAACTCGTGAGGGAGGAATAGTGAATATGAGAGTGATATCCCCACACGGAGTGGGATTTATATAATTATATAACATAAGTTTGTTAAAATTTATATAATTCCCGTCTAACTGCTCTCGCGTAAAGGGAATTAGAATATCATGGTCACGCGATTGGAAATAATTGCGGCAAGAGTTTTACGCTAGTGGAGTCTCGGCCTTAAGCTGGATTAAATTCTTGTGAGTAGCAGCAAAATTCAAGCTACCTAATCCAGCTGTATACACAAAACGTACGAGGTGTATTTCGTATCGCCTGTTATTTTTGGCCTATTATTTTTATTTTTTAAATAACAATCTGTTACAGTTGAATAGCAACCAGTATGTACAGTAGTATGTTATACTCCAGAGAACATTCGAAAATCGAAAGTCGCTTATTCACGAACCACTAAATTATGACGTCAATTAATGTAAATTAATTATTTTATTTAAAAATATTTTAAAATATTGATAAATATGAAATGGGAAATTATTAGTGGAATTTATTAGATGAAGACAAAGATTAAACAAAGAAAGGTCGATAGTTTGTGAGGTTTGAGGTTAAGAAGCGACCGATGTCTATGGGTAAAGATGAATGTTCGTCTGGTTGGAGGTTAAAACGCTGGTTTGAGTTATCGATTGGGACATCTTATTCTTCGTTTCGCGCCTGAATCACATAAGAAAAGGTACGAAAACTATCAACAAACAGGACTAATCTTATCAAGGAGATCAATTACCACCTTACCGTCGTTGATTAGTACACGTGTTACCGAACAGTAACGTATTCCTCTCGTTAATCGGTCGTGCGTGTATTGGTCCTTCGTTAGGCTTAAACTGAATATCGAGAGAAAGAAAAATGGGTCGTACTAAACTTTACGTCGGAAATTTGCCGGAGAACTGTCCCCTGAGCGATTTACAATCGCTGTTCGAGCAACACGGTAAAGTAGAGGAGTGCGATATCGTCAAAAACTACGGTTTCGTTCACATGTCGACTGAAGATGAGGCCAAAACCGTTATCGAGGCTTTGAACAACTTCGAGTTCATGGGATCCAAGATAACCGTGGAAATTTCGCACAGCAAAGTTAGACAAAAGCCGGGAATGGGTGGAAAGGGGCAGTGCTACAGATGTGGAAGACAAGGTCATTGGTCGAAAGAATGCCCCAAGAATCCAAATGCTCGCTTGGTATACAAGTATCATATGCATCCTATGCATTCCCCTGGAGGCTATGGTGATCGGCCCATGCCTCGCTACGGTGGCGGATTCGTGGAACGCTCGTATGGTCAGAGATACGCGCCGGACAGAATGAGACCCTATCCGGATCCCTATGAACGGAGACATGGTCCTCCTCACCCGTCGATTCCGAGAGACGATTACTACTACTACTATTATCGTCGTCCCTATGAGGAGTACGGATATGCTCCTCCTCCTGCGCCTCCGCCGCATTTGTCGGGGGGGCCCGCTCCGGGACCGCCTTCGGTGTCCAGACCTCCGGAGAGGTATAACTTCACCGATGACCCGACTTTTGAGTGACGGACGCATCGTGGACGTGTTTTGAACTGGAGACTTTCTTTAAATTTCGTGAAAAAAACGAAGTCTCCCGTTGGAATATCTTTTACTCTTTTGAACGTGTCATCAAAATTTGCTTGCTTTTTCTATTTTTCGCTATATTGCACCCTAACCCTTCTGTTACCATGTCAGCAAGGTCAGAAAATCATACTGACTTTAAATCATAATTTTTATAGGTCGTGGTAGTACTGTCGTAACGGTATTAAACGGTTATAGATACAAAACAGTGGCACAATGTGATTAATTTTTTTTTTCTTTTGTTTTTATAGTATTTCATTTGTTATAATAAATGCATAACCATCCATTTTCAGTTAAAACTATACATTGTGTAAACAAAAATAAATTCTAATCTGAAAGTGTTGCAACAAATTTTGAAATGACTGGGATCTGTAAGTATGATTTGCATTAGAATTTCATAAAATAGGCTAATTGCTAATATTAGCTGTATTTTATATTCTTGTCAGGTTAGGATCATTCGGGGGGTATATTTCAACATTTTAATTTCTTATAACACAATAAAAACTAATTGCCACCTGTTTCATTAAATATTGATAAAATCAAATAAGATGCAGAACTTTATATACAGTCATATTCTCTACATCATAAACAGCATTATAGGAAGATTGTTTTGGTGTGGCTAAACTGTAAGTTTATATTTTGGTGTTAACAAAACTTGAAAAACAAATTGTTAAAAATATGGTCTATTATGAATAATTTGGATGAATATTAATTTTGTATTTTCGTGATAATAAAGGTGGCCAAAATATTTGTGTATCGTGTCACTTTGCAGTTGGAAAAATATGGGCCTACGGAATAATGATGAAAATATCAGTATATTTTTTTATTTTTTTTTAATGAAATCATATTTTCACTTTAAATCATAATTCATATTATAGATTTGTATTTCAAGAATTTACATATATTTATTGAATTAATATTAATATCATAATTCAATGAATATACTAACTTCAGGTGATTACAATTCTCTTTAATAAACTTAAAACAAACAAAAACATTTTTTAGAATTTTTGCTTAGTTTAATGACTATACTTTTAGATGAATTTGATCCCTCTTCAGAAATACATTCTAAAATGAAATTTTGAAAAATATTGCATTTTGAACATACAGTATTTCTGAAGATTTAAATTTATCTAAAATCAACAGTCATTAAATTAAATAGAATCTTAAAAAATGGAATTTTTATTTGTTTCAAGTTTGAACTAAAATATTTTCAGGTTTAATATTTATTTATTAGGGAAAATGATTTTAATTATTAATAATAAAGTAACTGTAACAAACTTGTTTAAATATATGTTCAAATATTAAAAAATTTGACTCAAAATATTTTTAATTAAAAAACATTTTAAAATACTTTACAGTCTAAATAATATATATAAAAATTTTTCATTGTAAAAAAAATGTTTAAAGCAAATATTGTTTTTTCAAATACAGTGAAACCTCCATTAATACACTCCTGAATAACACCTCTACTTAACACATCTTTACAATCCCCCAGACCCTTCAAATAGGACATCTATAATATTTACTTCTAAAAGGCAAATTTCTTGATCTCGACGCTGTATGCTATTTGGAAGTTATACTGTACATAGTATTTGAAAAAATACAATAAACTTTTTCAAAATCAATAAATTAAATTAGGTAATGTGAAAACATTGTTTTAAATATATTCTTTACTATGGAAATTTTCATTATATGTATTTTATAAAAGACTGTAAAGTAGCTAAAAAATGTTTATTGTTTATATATATATATATTTTTTTTTTTTGCTTGCTATGAATTTCAAAAGTTACTTGGAAACATTTATGAAACTTTCATAACTTAATTAAACAATTCTAAATACTCAGTAGATACATTTTATTGAATTTTTTAAAAAAATTAATATAAGTTTTTGCATAAAAATGAATTTATTACACTTCAAAACTTTGTTGATCATTTATGTTTGAAGTAAACAGTGAAACTAATTTTTACAAAATTGTAGATCATACAGATTCTCTTTGTTTTATATAGAAAATATCATCAAATATACAGAGAAATTTGAATATAAATTGAGGTGCTATCATTTCATGCAAGAATTAGTTAATTGCTTTTTGAATATTACAAAATATGGAACTTAATTAAAATATGAATTATTGATTTTTCTCTTTGTCATACAAGATTTATGATAAAATAAAAATATGAGACAATAAATGTCTCTCACAGAGACATTTTGCTCATATAAAAAAATATGATATATTATACATACATACAATTAATATTATATAAAAATTAACAATAAAATGATATTAAATTACAAAATTGCAGCTTTATTTATAGAAGGGAACAATGAATAGTGTACAAAGAATATTTTACATTTATTTCTAGTAATAGGACTGCTTCTATTTAGTACTGAGAATTCATTTCTTCAGAAAATTTAATATTAAACCAAAACATATTTTAAGAAGTTTTCAGTTTTAAACTTATGATTGATTCAAAGTTTATTCTGATTATATTAACATTATCTGTTAATTTGACCGGAGATATTTTTTATGTATTTACTATTAATTTCTCAATAATACATTAAATACTTCTTAGTCTTTATATATTTGAAAAAATTTAGGGTTGCTTTTCTTTGTTTATTCTTTTTAGTTGTATATATGAAATGTCAGGTTGGAAAACTTATTAGAATTTTATTTCTTATAAAATCTCATAGTTAAGTATTTTGGTATTTGAACATCTTTAAATTTTTAAAACTATTGAGTTATTGCTGTTAATATATATCTATCTTACTGTTAAAATTTTAAGTTTTTCTTTTTCCTATTCTTGTTTGATTACTATAACAAAATTTTATCTTGATTCTATACTTCCTGTAGGTTGTTCCATTTTCTTAGCTAGAATGTTGAAAGAAACTCTTAATATATTTTATTGCCTGAAATTGATGAACTTTCACTTGATTTCACAATATTTCTCTTCTTATATGTGTATTCTTTCTTTTTGGAATTCATATCTTACATGACTTGTATAATAAATAACATAAATATAAAACTTCACCTATAGTAAACAGAAATTCAAAACTCTTTAATTCAGAAATAAGTTTTGAAAATTTATAAGTTAGTATTTAGATTTATGGAATTATATTCTCAAAAATATTATGTGCGCTCGATTTTTCTGGTATTAATGTTGCATTCTTCCAAGTCACCATTTTGTGTCTATATACACTTCAATTTCAAATTCTGTCCCTTGTTTTTCTAATAGCATATTTTTATGTATCTGATCATCACGATTTCTATTTTCTCTTCACCCTCTTGTATGTATATTCTCTCTCTCTTTTTTTTTTTTTTTTTTATTACAATTTCATTTAAATAAGATCTAACCAGAGAATAAGTAGAATAAACAGAACATCTTGTAACTTCAGCACTAAATTTAATAAATCAAAATGTTTTGACGTAATATCATAGGCCTTCCTCAGTGAAGTACATGAATTTAAAATAAAACAAACATAAGCATATCAAATGTAATAGAAATAATTTAAAAATTAAAAAGCACTCTAAAGATAGTGTTCACATAAAAAATTAAAATTAACGAGCAATTATTAATTGTGGCATTGTCACAATGCTGGGCTGCAATTTTAATCATATTTTTAATTTATTTAATTTAAAATATATGCTGTCCTCAAATTAGTAGTGGCTTGCCCCTGTACATCATACTTTTCCTTTAACAATAGAGTTGTGCCAGTCATCTAACAAACACCTTTCAACGAAAAATGTTTGAATTGAAATAACGACTTCTGGTTTGCATTGAAAGTCTGTATGTAGTTACTCGGGGCCTACTGCCCCTAAGGTTTCCACATCTGATCTTATCTTTCATCTATCTAACTTTGTTCTTGAGATTAAGGAAAGACAGATGAATGGCAGTGGGAATTTATAGGTCTACAATTTTTTCAAATTGCAGTCCAACATATTAATTAATTAAACAGACAAAATGGTATAAAAGTGCTAAAAATAGAAATTGATATAACAAAAACAATTATAATATAGCCAAGTCTCAAATTACATTACATAAATGGATTTTCATGCTATATGTAAGGTGTCAGCATCCCTATGATTGATACAAAATAGTTTTTGGTTGGTTTTAAAAATTTCTGAGAGTTATAGGAACTTAATAATATTAGGATTCCTAGTCAGTCTAAAGATCTTGATCTCTTCTTGCTTTATCTGTACATCTTGATTGGTGGCATAAGTTTCTAATGCATATTGATATTAGGTTGAAAATGTTTTGATTTATTAATTAAATTTACTGCTGGAGTTACAAGGTGCTCTGTTTATTCTACAATTTTATTTTACAAAACAACTTTCAAGGAAGAATTCTATTTTCCATTTGTAAGCCTTATTTTGTCTTCACTGTTTTTAAAGCTTTCATTTTATGATTAAATGAATTAAGTTGCTAATACTCTGATAAGGATTGTAATAATGTAACTAGTTCTCATTTTCACTTGAATAAGTAATGACTCAAATCTTAAAAAGAAGAAACTTGACAAAAAGATACCTTAAGATATTAGAAATAAATTTTGTCATATAGTTTGTAGCTACTAATTTTTTTTAATTATTACTTAAAAATTTATAGTATTTTAAACATTTATGATTTATGAGAATTAAAAATTCATCAGTCAACATATCTGCTTCTTAAGAACACTAAAACCTTTCATTACTCAAGAAATGTTTTCAGCCTTTATTAGGCCATCCTCAGCTTTGAAAACAGAATATATTTGAATCTCAGAATGAAACAACAAAGAATAGATTTTTAAATTAACCAATTGTCAAGTAGAACTTTACGACACATTGACAGTTCATATTAAATTAATTAAACATATATCGTTTTTATCCCTCAAATAAATTTATTACAGTTGACCCCTCTATAACGCAGTAGATGCGTTCCACTTTATAAGAATTTTACGTTATAGGAATCCTTAAATACATGAGCCAATCATAGCCCAGCACGTGTGCAGTTTACGGACTACGGCTGTTTGAAAGGTTTTCTTCCGTAAAATTAATCGATTCTAGACTAATTTGACTCGACTTTTCCAAAACACGTATAATTTTTTGGGAATAATCCATATAAACTATGCTATAAACAAAAAGTTGTAGGACTACTTACCGGGTGTGCCCCATTCGACGATGCCATTGCTTAAGCATGTTTTCATTGCGGAGCAGCGCACCAAACGGCGGGCGCATTTTCTAATACAGTCGATCCCCCTATAAGATCATTGATTTTTCCGTTTTATCTGAATTACATGTTGTACGAGTCACTTAGATTTTACAAATATGTGAGCCGTTCACAGCCCGGCACACGTATTTGTAAAATCTAAGTGACTCGTACAACATGTAATTCAGATAAAACGGAAAAATCAACGATCTTATAGGGGGGTCGACTGTAA
>NW_019385622.1:1984-18246 GCF_000671375.1 Centruroides sculpturatus | reverse complement strand
TACAGTAGAGCGTCGATTATCCGAAAGTCAATCATCTGAAACGTCAATCGTCCGAAAGAATTCCAGTCGGCAAATTTAGATTTTCGCCAGTGCTGTGGCGCTGCAATCTTTGGCTATGTCTTGGGCTACTCAAATATTTTACATTTTTGATACTAAATTAACATCTGAAGTATAATTTTTTATTGTTTTTATATTTTTCAATATATTTATTTTGTTTGTACAAAATAAAAAAATAATTTTTAACAATACAATAGTCTTTGTTAGGCTTAACATTGATGAAAATTTAACGCGAAGCGACATGCAGCGGAGAAAAGTTTCAACATCAGATACGTTATACTGTTTTTTTTGTACATAATCAGTTATCTGAACAACCCCAGTCCCCAATTGATTCGGATAATCGACGCTCTACTGTATATGATTATTATTCCAAATATTCTTTAGAAATTTAGAAAACAATTGAATATCAGCATTCTCCCAAACTGATTATAGCTAGTCAATCAATCAGTTTAATATTTCCTCTGACTAGTTTTAATTATTTATTATTTTGTAAAGATGATTATACTGTGGATTAGTATGCTTGTTGGTATTAAAGTATGAGTATTTTTTTGTTAATAATTGAACTTTGTAAGGAAATTTTGCAAGATCAGTCATCTAAAACTTTTTCTAGAAAAAAGTAGGAAAATAATACCATGTTTAATTAAATTCCTCTTATCATTGCAATGTGGAAGAATCTTGTAGTAGTTGTATTAAGATGTTCTAACAACCTTACATTTCACTTTGAATTGTTTTTAAAAAATAGTAACTGATTCAGACCTAATTGTTCTCGGTGATTAGACATTTGTTCTATGTCCTCACTGACTAGTCAAGCTTTTCATTTTCTGTGTTTTATTATCTTTTTAAGATTATTAGAAAGTATTATTTAATAACAATTGCAGAACACTAATGATCATGCTATAATTTTTATTGTCTATCTTTTTAATCTGTTTCCACAATTCTAAAAATAATTATAGTATTGGTTAAAAGTTTGGAGTGAACCTTTTTACTACTAATTTGTTATTACTATACTACAGTACAGGATCAAATATCTGGCAAGCTTGGGACTGGAAGTGGTCCAGATTTCTGGTTTTCTGGACACAGACTAAATATATACTTATAAAGTACAAAATAAACCTGGTAAACAGTGAAATTGTATTTAACACACTGCATGCTACCAGTGGAACTGGCATCATGCAGCATGTACAGTACATCACAGGAACCAAAATAAAAGCAGCTGTATGGCGAACTGCAGCTGTACTATAGCCTGCCAATTTAAAAATAGCTGGTTTTCTGATATTTCCAGATTTTGGAAACTAGATATTATGTCCAGTACTCTATTATAAAGGAAATAGATGTTTTTTTTTTAATACATGTAGGCTATTAATTTTAAAATCTATACATCTAACACAAACAAAAATAAAGCATATATAAAGATGATTGATGATGATAAATAGACTAACATAACATTAGTACACTTCATTAGCCTATTCTGACTCCATGTTATATGAAAAATAAATACTATTCCAATAAAGAAGTCTGTTTATTATAAATATACTCTCATAAAGAAGAAGTCTTCTGGGTTCTCCAAAGTTGATAAAGGAAGAACTTAGGAATCATATAAAAGAAATAAAGGCAAAGGAACTAGATCATGATTCAATGGCTTTATTGAGTAGGTAGGTTATGTCTCTCTATAAAGAAAGACATAGTCTGAAACTAATATATATGTATATAATATAATCTAGCTTCATTATAACTTAGAATCCCAAGTTATAATAAAGCTAGATTAAAAAGTCAGCATTGTAAGTTACTAATAGTAATGAATTATAGAAATTTGTACCCTTCCTTATGATAGGAAGCAATATACAGTCTTACACTAAAACCTAGCATACAAAGTTTTCAAGAAACAATGAAACAAGATAATACAGTCATTCATTCACACTATTGTCTACTCTTCACATTTTAAGTTTGAAGGTTGAGTTTATAAATAAACAAGAGGAGTACCAATAAGATTGCCTATGGTAAGCAAATTTGTAGAACTTTATCTACACTATATTGAGGCACTTATACTTGTAGAGTTTAGAGATGATGATATAGCCATATTTTGATATGTGGATGATGTATTAATCCTTTAGAATATGTATAAAAGCTTTATTCAGGCAATCTATAACAAAAACAACAACCTGATTTATTATTTGTTTGTTTGGAAATATTGAAAAAATTAATGATAAGTAAGAGTAATCTTGGAGGTGGAGTGAGTACACAATGAAGTGATACATTGGCTTAGATATATTACTATTGTCTAGAAAAAAGCTTTTTTGCACATCGCTACTTTGGAAAACTGGCATAACTCAAAAAAGTGTGATTTTTCGATTATGTCATAATCAAAACGAAAATGTAGTAAATTTTTATGTGGAAGAGTGTCACAAAAGTAACTTGTGTATTCAGCCACTAGGAAGCAGTTATGTGGGAGATAAGTGATATTCAGTTAAACTTTGGTTAAATCTTTGCATGGGATTTTCTTGAAACTAGTAATTTTGAGTTGTGTTGGCTTTCTTCCAAAGTAGCAATATGTCTACAGTAAATACTTCTCAGTAGACTTCTCAGCCAACATATATACATTTTCATTCTAACAATATTTTCCAGTACATAGTGGTGGCATTTAGATCTCTATTCTGAAAACTGGTTAAATATAGCATAAAAACAAGATCTAGAGAAAGATTGGTTTACCTTTTGAATGTCTGTGACAACTGCTCCAAAATATCTTCAAGAAAGGATATATACTAAACAATTTCCTTAGATCTTTATATCTATCTATCTATATATATATAAAAATGGACATGTATGTCCCTATATTTCACTTTTTCGCCAAAACTACACATCGCACGTGAATGGTGTTTGTATGTGGTGGTAGCCCCAAGTCTCCATTCGTGCATAGGGGTGGTTGCGTCTCGATAGCTATAAGGGTGCGGGAGATATGAGGCTGAAAGTGGTTGAAAGTGGCTTTCTATTTCGAATGTTTTGTTCGAATTTGTTCGAATTAAATTCGAACATAAAATTCGAATATTGGTTCGATTATAGAACGATTGTAAACGTTCCAGAAACGTTGAAAATAGTTCGTTTGACTAAACGTAAAAATTCTCTAATTAGTCTGGAAACGGGGGACCTAATTCTTGCATTCTGTGAAAACGGGTAAGATTAGCTATAATGTAATTATCTTAATCTTCACTATCGTTACTTTTTGCCCAGCGAAGCGAGTCCTTGCAGCTAGATTCTAGATTACTTAGAAAAACAGTCTTTTATATATATAAAAAAAACTATATTACATACAAATAAAAACCCAGCGAAGCGGGATCTTGCAGCTAGTTAAAAATAAAAATAATAGTAGTAACAGTCCTAAGGACAATGAAATTAAAATAACATATCTTAGTCCCAACCATTTTTTGATAAAAATCAATAATGAAGATGATCAAGTAATGTAAAACAAAAAGCGGGATATATAGCATACCAATAAGAATCTGCATGTCTGAGAAGATGAAATCATATATAGGAGGCACAATCAGAACTTTAGAAGAAAGACTAAAGGAACAAAGAGAATATCAGGAAAGATGAGATTATGATGTCCCTGGCATAATAGATTTATGTAAATAAAAGAGCAGAACCTTTATGTAAGGAAACTTTGATTTTAATATGGAAAGAAAATGTTCCTACCAGAATAGTTGAGGAGCTGTTGTATCAATTGCAGGTGATTGAATTGTTAACAAAGCATACAATGAATCATTCTTGACCTGTGGGTTTGGATCAAGAGAACAGAAAATAAGAAAGCAGCAGACAATAAAAAGATGAATGACACCAAGGTTTTTTTTAAACATTTGTATATTATACAAAAATGCTTTATAAATTCTAATATTTTGAAACATTCTTAAGTTAAAATCATTGTTCTGATTGTGTTTTGGTGTATAATGTCACATACTAATTTGAAGTTCCACCAAGGTTCAAATGTCATTTAAGTTTGAGTTTTAATGTTATATCTGAAAATGAGTCAGGAAAGCTCAAAGAGCATTTTATATACCTACAATAAACAGATCTCTTTATTGGAATAGTGCTTACTTCCGATGTCTGTATATTGGACCATTTATAGTAATCATTACAAAATTTAATCTGAAATCTGTTTTATAGAAATGTCTGAAAAATAATTAATTACAAATGATGCACATATATCTAGCCTTTTTAATAAATAAAATAATTTAGAATAATTTAAAAATTAAATTTATCAATTACTTTATTGGTTTAGAATGATGAATTTTGTATGAAACAGCTAAAACTAACTTAGTGATTTCAAAGTTAGTTGATAAATCAAGATTTTTTCCAAACATATACATATACATATACCCATGTGATCAAAAAGTATCTGGAATGGATCAATAAAACTCAAGATTTGAATTTATTCATCAAAATTTATTTTCTCTCTTTCAAAGTAATCCCCTCCCACTGCAATGCACTTATGCCATTTTTTTTTCCAATCCTCAAAACGTGTTAAAGTTGTTTTCGTGAAACTCCTTCAGGATTTACAGCAAATTTTGTTTTATAGCGTCAGTCAACTCAAAACAGTGACCACAAAGTAGAAATTTTAATCCAGGAAACAAAGTTACAAAGTGTCTTATTAGGTAAATATGAAGCTTGTGGGACCATATTCACCTGATATGGCACATTGGATTTTTGGCCAAAAATTCACAAATGGCATGAGCATTGTAACAGATGCATTATTGTGGTGCAAAATCCATGTTTTCTAACGTCACTCAAGTCATTTTCTACTAATTGCTTCAAACAAATGACACAAAATGCTCAAATAATAATCTTTGTTGCAGTTTGGCTAGTCAGAAAGAATTTCTGATTCACAACCTCATGACAATTGAAGAAAACAGTCACTGCAACCTTGATTTTTGAAGTGGTCTTTTTGGTCTTGCTTCACCTTTTGAGTACCATTTATTTGATTGTTGAGCTGTTTTGGTGTTAAAAACAGATCCATGTTTCATCACCCATAATGATACACTTTAAGAATGATTTACCTTAAGAAGGAATTTCTTCAGCACTTGAACACATTGTTTTTAGGAAAAATTCATTTTTGAGACATCTTGAGAAGTGACATGCTGCAACCCTAAATGATCTGTTAAAATTATTTGAAAAGATCCAAATAATGTTAGAATGGTGGATTGTGTTCAATTATGCCCCTAATTGTAAAATGACAATCATGGAGCACCAAATCTCTAACTTGACCAACATGTTAATCAGTTGAAGTGGATGGTCTACCAGAGCATGGTTCATCTTCAATATATTCTCTGCCTTCTTCAAACATCTTGTATTCCCACTTGTTTTTGATAACTTATTGTCACCAAAGGCTTTTTACAACATTTCCAATGTTTTTATAGCAATAATTCTGTTACCAAAACAAAATTTAAAGTACATGCTTTGCTCAATTATACTTGACATTTTGAGAAGTTGCCAGTTTAAAATTTCACACAAAACAAGTGTTTATTTGCAAACAAAAATAGATGATGACATATGAATTGCTACTAGATGTCAATGAAAGTCATACCAAATGATGAAAAAACTGCGATAGTGCCCTCTTGCATGAGTGTTGTTTGATGAACTATTCCTGATACTTTTTATCACAATAATACGAGGAATATTCAATAAGTAGGTTTTTCAGTTCTGGCAAATTGACAAAAATTGTTTTACTTGTGGCAAATTGACAAAAATTGTTTTACTTGCAATTTTACAGGGAATTTTACTTACAGTGGTGCCTCGAATAACGGACTTTCTGCTCGGCAGTTACGTGAGGCAAACAACGGACTTTCTGCGAATGATGTTACCACTCTTTTGCTGTTACCAATGACAATCTGCTATTTTTATAATATATTAGTATTATTAGTATATCTGAAGTACAGAATCCCATTGGGATTCGGCTTGCTCCCTTGTTTATTATGTACATCACCTCAGTACAGGGTATTTACATTTATTCAAGTGTTGTGCAAATCATGGCTTCTAAAAAAACAGAAAGGTGATTTCAATTGAAACAAAGCAAGAAATCATCAGAAGGAGTAAAAGTTGACAAAAACTTCCTTGTCAAATGGGGAGAGGTTCAGGAGTTTACCAACACACATTATCTAAACAGAGCTGAGGCCAACAGGATCAATGATCTCTACAATGACACCCTTGCCCATCATTTCGGACAGGTGTTGAAGAAGAGAGAAACAGGCCACCTTGGACATGTTTTTCAAAAAGCCAGCTGCCAAAAAACAAAGGATGGAACAAGAGGAATTGACCCTGCAAGCTCTGGTAGCCTCTCTTGAATCTGACTCCGATTAAAAAACAATAAAAAGAGACCTGTTGCAATGTGTAAAAAGTCTGTATCTATATGAATGTGTGAAGAAAGTGTTCCTCCACCTCTTCACAACATCTGACTACCCAGCATAATTGGTGACTGCTCCATTTTCATTTTTTTTATGGTACAGTACGGTTATTTTGTGCTGTGGAACAAATTATACGTTTTAACATGTATTTCTATGGGAAAATGTGTTTCATATAACAGACTTTTTACTAAACGGACATGCACCTGGAATGGATTAAGTACGTTATACAAGGCACCACTGTATATTCTTAATCTACTGTCTACTTCTCTGCAAAATTACTTTTTATGATCAGATAATTGTTATTTCTTCTTACCAACTTTCAAATCACACAAATAGTACATAGGGTTATGGCTGTATAAGAAATATCACTGCTTCTTTAATTGCTTGATCTATGACTCAGTGACCTGCAAGTCCTTCACTGTAAGGGAGAGATGGAATGTGCTAGGGTCAAAATTGAGGTTGTGTGGTAGACATTTCAGCAAAGGTCTGCAATTTGTCAGGCAATGTGAGAACAGGTTATCACTGAGAAAAATGACATTGCATTGGAGTAAGGACTTAAGATAGAATGTTCATTCTTCTAACATAAAAACAAGAAGAATGCCTGCACTATCTCACGAAACAGTTGTCATGACTTCTGTAAACTAAGTCACCTTGAACTTTTTTTGTATCAGATAACACAACTATTATTACAATTATTACTTTCTATTATTACAATATTACAAATATTGTAATAATAAAAAGGATAAAAATTGAGATTATAGAAGGAACTATAACTTTATAGAATAGGATGGCAAACCTTTTTGAGTCTGCGTGCCATATAGTAAGCATACTTAGCTTACTATAACAATAAGAAATTAAATGAATATACTTAATTAGAATAAATGTTTAAAAAAACTGATTGAAAAAGGATGATCAGGTTATAAACCAAAAGGATGATTGAAAAAGACAAATGTCAAATCAAAATTGTATGATTTATGTGCCAGGTGATTTCTTCTTATGTGCCATAGGTTTGCCACCCCAGACATAAAAGAAAAATTTTAACTTTGCAGAGATGCAACAGGATATAACTAGTCAAAAGCACAAATCATTTAATTTAAAATGATTTGTGTTTTTTTTACTGCTGATGTTATAGTTTTTTTACTGTATGATGTTATAGACTCTGCCTTATGACCATCCCCTAGGCCAGGGGTGTCCAACCTTTTTGTTTCTCTGGGCCACATTGGAAGAAGTCAAGGAGTTTTGGGCAACAAGTATATATAATATATACTTGTGGTCCAATATACAAGTATATTTAAGAATTAACATGTCTAGATTATAATAATAAGTATTAAAGGTTTATCAAGAAAAAAGGATATTTTAAAAAATTACTTCTACAGACACTTTCAATTTTTACTTAGAAATAGATAAATTCATTTATTATAAAAGAGACAAACGAAAATTTATTTGAAAAACACAAATATTTATTTTATTTGTGTCTATAATTAATAAAAAGCGNCTCCAAAGGATATTCCATGCTGCAACACATCCATTTTCATGTTGGCAAGGAAAGTTGATACAAAGATCAACTGGGATTCCCTATCAGCAAGCAACTGCTGATTGTGGCTGATCTTATATGAATAAAAATCTCCAACTTTTCAATATCTTCCACACTTTGCTGTAGGATATATCCAACTGCTATGACATTACACATGCACTATTCATTGACTGTTCAACAGCAGCTGTGGTAACATCCTCAATGATTTGTAAAGTAATAAGTTTGCATCCATAATTAGGCTGAATTCTTAGATTTCAGCTTCAGATTTTTAGGTCAAGTTTGCACAATCTGAGTGATCATTCCTCTGAGATCTGGGAAGTTAATGATCCTCCAAGGGTCGCTCTGAAAAATTTTTAAATATTGCCAACCTTCTGCCAATTTTTAATTTTTTCACTACTTCAAATCATTGCAACCAGTTTTACTTACTAATTAATGCAGATGCTGGTAGACTTATCAGTTTGGCATTTGAAAAGCAAAAGTAACATGTTAACCTGTCACTTACAAGAAGATAAATGTTCAAGTCTCCAATTCAAATGAAACTAGCATTGTTTGAACAAAGCCAGATGTTTTTAGCTTTTTGCAGCCAAAAATTTTCTAAAAAGTAGTCCAAAAGTAGCCAACTCAAAAAACGATTCTTTTTTGATAAATAACCTGAGATTTGACAATAAAATAAAAAAAACACACTATTTGTACTTTTCTAGTAATAACTTTAATCATAGAACAAATGTTTTCTGCCAATTTATAGGCCTGTTAATTAGCCAAAAAACAGCTAAGGAAATAAGGATCATAAGACTCAAAATGCATGCAAAAACTGTAATTTACTAATATGTCAAAAACACTCATTTTATATGCAAAGTAGATTGCAACAAATTATGTAACAAATGATCTTGCAAAGACAGACTAAAAAAATTAATTTTCTTATTTAATGTTTAATCAATACATACTATACATTGAAGCAAAATAATAATAATAAAAGAATGTTTTCTGTACTATGGGACGTAGGCAGACTAGAGAAACAAATTAAAATATTAAAAACAAATATATGGTATTTTCAATGATAAATTTAATAAGAAAAAGTTAAATCATTTTCCCCCTGTTAAAATAGAAAAACAAAAACCCAACTGATGAAGGTATTAATGAACCCAAAATACACATATTAGTTTAATAAAGAAATCTCTTAGTCAATTTTCAAATTAAATAACTGTGGTTTGGTAAGTCCTTTGGAATAGCAGAAAAAATATTAATTTTCCTATTATTAAGGATTAACAGGACCAGACTATAGTTATTAGTATTAAAACTTTATCACAAAAAAAATATTTTAAAAAATTACTTCTTCAGACACTTTCAATTTTTACTTAGAAATAGATAAATTCATTTATTATAAAAGAGACAAACGAAAATTTATTTGAAAAACACAAATATTTGTTTTATTTGGGTCTATAATTCTTTGAGTCACAACTCCCAGCTTTATTTAGTAATCCTTCCTCATTCACACATCTCCAAGTATTTGAAAATATTTTCTTTCTACTCAAAAATAAAATATGAATAAAGGTTTATGGCTTTGTGAAACTTTTTTGAGTTTATGCCGTTGAAATAAATAAATAATAATAAATTAAAACATTTGTCGGTTTTGTTTACACGTTTATTGGGCCGCATTGGAATTTGCCTTGGGGCGCATGTGGCCCGCGGGCCGTGGGTTGGACACCCCTGCCCTAGGCAGTTCGCCCAAGTGTTGCATTGCCATAACTAAACAAACAACTGAAGACCATTTACTTTATAGACTCCCACTTTTACTACTAACAAATTTTCTGTTACAGCTATATAAAATGTTAAGTACCATAAATTATTCATATTAAATTAAAATCACATTAATTAAGTATAGTGGTATCTCTGTTCTTGATTGAACAATCACCCACCTGCTAGAACAAATTTTCGGTTAATAACAAATATTTTTATTTTAATAAACAAAAATGGCAAATTCACAAACACCTTATTTGCTGAGAAAAACAAATCTATGTTAAATAAAGATAGCTGTTATAGCTTCATTAATTAAAACTTCTGCTGTGTATAAAATAGTATTGCCACAATTAATTTCACATATTAATCAAATCCCATGTTAAGCATGAAATACCTGTATAATAAATGATGTAAAAATTATTATTCTTATATATGATTAAATTCATCGAGGTATAAAAAGAGACTTAAAAGTGATATACAGTACCATATATTTATATGGTACTGTATATCACTTTTAAGTCTCTTTACATTCATAATTTTTAATCCAAAATGTCTGTGGATATCTGAGTTATCCAAGGTTAATTGGGGTTTTACCATAACTGAATAATTAGTTAAGTTAGTTAAACAGTTTTAAAACATAACTGATATATTTTAATATTATTTTTATAAAACTATCAAGCTTTTTGGTTGCAATTATATTTATTCATAATTTTCAACTTTCGTCATTTGAAAATTTTTAAAATCTTATATTTTTATTTCAGTAACATTTCAGTTAATTCAACAATTCAGTAATATTTCAGTTAATATTTATGTTTATTGTATTTAAGTTTTATTTAATTAGTAACTGGTCACTTTGAATAGAGAACCAATTATGATAAATGTTTACTGTTAAAAAAAATAAATACAAAAGCCATAAACATGACTATTAAATTTTGTAAGTAATGATCTGCAAATATATATTGTTCCAGTAAATTAAAATATAAAAGTCTGTTTCCTGAAAGTAAAATTTTAAACTATTACAGATAAATTATCTCCTTTCATATTTACCTGCATGAATTCTATAAAAAAAAATTCTGTCAAAAATCCATTTTATCAATAACACAATTTTGATGGTAATCAGCTATTTAAGAAATCAGTTTTGATTTTTTATAGTTTGTTCAAACATTAATTTATACAGCCAAACAACTACCAGGTTAAATTGGACNTCTCACTACTACATCTTTTGTCCTTTCTCATCTTTCCCTCCTTTTCCCAAATTTGGGTCTATAATCCTTTGAGTCACAACTCCAGCTTTATTTAGTAATCCTTCCGCATTCACACATCTCCAAGTATTTGAAAATATTTTCTTTCTACTCAAAAATAAAATATGAATAAAGGTTTACGGCTTTGTGAAACTTTTTTTGAGTTTATGCCGTTGAAATAAATAAATAATAATAAATTAAAACATTTGTCGGTTTTGTTTACACATTTATTGGGCCGCATTGGAACTTGCCTTGGGGCGCATGTGGCCCGCGGGCCGTGGGTTGGACACCCCTGCCCTAGGCAGTTCGCCCAAGTGTTGCATTGCCATAACTAAACAAACAACTGAAGACCATTTACTTTATAGACTCCCACTTTTACTACTAACAAATTTTCTGTTACAGCTATATAAAATGTTAAGTACCATAAATTATTCATATTAAATTAAAATCACATTAATTAAGTATAGTGGTATCTCTGTTCTTGATTGAACAATCACCCACCTGCTAGAACAAATTTTCGGTTAATAACAAATATTTTTATTTTAATAAACAAAAATGGCAAATTCACAAACACCTTATTTGCTGAGAAAAACAAATCTATGTTAAATAAAGATAGCTGTTATAGCTTCATTAATTAAAACTTCTGCTGTGTATAAAATAGTATTGCCACAATTAATTTCACATATTAATCAAATCCCATGTTAAGCATGAAATACCTGTATAATAAATGATGTAAAAATTATTATTCTTATATATGATTAAATTCATCGAGGTATAAAAAGAGACTTAAAAGTGATATACAGTACCATATATTTATATGGTACTGTATATCACTTTTAAGTCTCTTTACATTCATAATTTTTAATCCAAAATGTCTGTGGATATCTGAGTTATCCAAGGTTAATTGGGGTTTTACCATAACTGAATAATTAGTTAAGTTAGTTAAACAGTTTTAAAACATAACTGATATATTTTAATATTATTTTTATAAAACTATCAAGCTTTTTGGTTGCAATTATATTTATTCATAATTTTCAACTTTCGTCATTTGAAAATTTTTAAAATCTTATATTTTTATTTCAGTAACATTTCAGTTAATTCAACAATTCAGTAATATTTCAGTTAATATTTATGTTTATTGTATTTAAGTTTTATTTAATTAGTAACTGGTCACTTTGAATAGAGAACCAATTATGATAAATGTTTACTGTTAAAAAAAATAAATACAAAAGCCATAAACATGACTATTAAATTTTGTAAGTAATGATCTGCAAATATATATTGTTCCAGTAAATTAAAATATAAAAGTCTGTTTCCTGAAAGTAAAATTTTAAACTATTACAGATAAATTATCTCCTTTCATATTTACCTGCATGAATTCTATAAAAAAAAATTCTGTCAAAAATCCATTTTATCAATAACACAATTTTGATGGTAATCAGCTATTTAAGAAATCAGTTTTGATTTTTTATAGTTTGTTCAAACATTAATTTATACAGCCAAACAACTACCAGGTTAAATTGGACTACTTTTATAAGATTATATTTAATTTATTTATATTTAATTGCAGAAAATTCGCCTGATGTAATCTGGTAGTAAATTGGCTGTACAAATTTATTGGGTTTTATGATGTTTATGTATATTAATTTATTCACATATTAGAGTTGTTTGTTTATTTAGTATATGACTTTAGATTATATAGGATACAAATAAATAAAATAAAAGCTGAGTTATTAATCCAATGAATCTATGATGTATTTGCCAGTAGAGTTCATTTAGTTACCAGAGTAGACATCTTTCCTTCAGTACAGCACAATGTAGAAATGACAGGTAGAAGCTCTGTCACTATAAAAAAAATAATTTATTGCATTTCTTGATGCAATATCCTATACCTATTTGATTTGATGACTTGATGGACAAGGTCCCAATCCTTCCACTCTAGATTTTGTAGGATCAAATCCAGGTAGAGAACCCCAAGAATTTTTCATGATTATCTATCCTGGATATGTTGGGCCCATCCTTTACCACCCAGCTGACCCCATTGTGGACTTTGTTAACCTATGATGAGTATGATTAAAAGCCTTAATGTCCACAGGATGAGAAGGGTTATTTAAAAAGACTAAATAATACAGTGGTACCTCAGGATACGAAATTAATCCGTTCCGAAACTGAGATCGTATCAAGAAAATGTCGTAAGGTGGATCATCTTTTCCCATACGATTACATGTAAAACCAAATAATTCGTTCCAACGCGAAAAACATACTCAAATTAAAGCCAAGTAATACATTTAAAAAAATAACTGTAGTAAGAAAAACAAATGAAAAATGCAAACTAATGTAATGTCGTATGGTGAGTTTTTGTTCGTATTGTGGAGCAAAAATTTGTTCGAATTTCATGTCGTATCCTGAAAATTTTGTATGCTGGGGCGTTCGTAACCTGAGGTACCACTGTACAAACAAATCAAGATAGGTTTTCTGTCATAATTTGTTTGTATTACTTAGTCTTCTTGCTGTTGTTCTGCTCTACAACAACATTGCTGTTAATTTTAAAGAATTAAAAGCTATGGCCTTTTTTTCTTCAGTAACATCACACAAGGAACATTTGTTGATATTGATTTTATTGGAGGAAATACATTTGGGGTGTTAGTGACCCATCTTCAGTCCTTTGACTTTACAAAAGGAAGATAGACAAGGATTACATGATACATAATAATACAATAATAATTTAAAAAATTTTTGTAACTTACACGGTTGATTGTTGGGTGCAAATTGACTTTAATTAACATTAAAGAAAGTATTGGGCAATTGACTGGATAGAATCTGTTTACAAGGGTTGCTGTATTAGGTAAAATAGAGGGGGATAAGTAAAACAGTTATAAAGTAAATAAAGGTTAAGACAGTTACGTTATAAAATGGTATAGATTGTTATTACCTGTAGATGGGTAGAAGATACAAGGTGGGTGTTGTTTAAAATACCAAAAGAGTAAACTAGGTATTTACTGTTACATAAGGTAGAGGTGGGCCGAGTTTGGATCATCTTTAAATTCACAGTTGCATTTGCAGAATGCAGTTGTATATATATATATATATACACATATATGCTATTATCCCATATATATATGCTATTCCATCCCATCACACCTCCCCCAGATTGCTCCCATCTGGTGATGTTATTCTGCCTTCCCATATATATACACACATATATATGTGTATATATATATGGGAAGGCAGAATAACATCACCAGATGGGAGCAATCTGGGGAGGTGTGATGGGATGGAATAGCATGTGTATACTACCTGTTAAAGAGGAGTGGTTTCCAGATGTCACTTAATAGTTAGACCTTCATTTAAGTTCATTTTATAAGTTTTTATTTTAGTAATTTCCAAATGTTTAAATAATTTCCTTTTTATAATATTTTTTTCTTTCCTGAGTATTTTTAGATTATTGAGTGAAATCTCACAACATTTACTATTGCAATGTATGGCTACAGCAGAATTAGTGTAATTAAATTTAATAGCATGCAAATGTTCTTTAATAAGCCTGATTTTTAGGGTTCTTCCAGTTTTATCTATGTATTGGTAATAGTGTAGCTGGTAAAATCGCTGACCCGGACGGCAAGTGAGGTTTGTTCGAACAGAAGTTCCTGACGCATGCGCAATGTCATTTTGCAATGCGAAGAATAACATGCAGTGCATGGCGGTTCTAAATCAGTTACAGTTAGGGACTAGGGAGACTTGGATAGGAGTAAGGTAAGTTACTAAATCAGTGGCGTGCCGTCATTAGAAGCGGTGGACGCGCCGCTTCCCTTGTATTTTATAAAAAATAAATAAATATTAATTTTAATTATATGAAAATAATCGCACAATATTTTATTATAACCGCATTATGTATCTTATTACAAACTTCTATACTACACGTGAAAAAAAAATTGCTTTTGTATATTCGAATATTAGTGGCGGAGTGGAATCTGAAATTTTCAGATTCCAAAAAGCCAGATTTGTGCATGTGCTTTACAGAGCACCAACCTCACCCGGTTTAGCCAGTGGAAGCCTACGACCTTGGGTGGAAGCTGCACACTTATAAAGATTCCAATTCTATCAAGGACTGGTTCTCGGCTGTTAGCCGCCTGCCCACTAGATATTTCGATTACGTGAATAACGAGTAGATTTATAACTTAACCCAACCAATAAGAATTTACTGGTATGTTTTTACGATAGTTCTGTATAGTTGACAGGAGTTAAAAAATCCATTAAAATGTTTGATATATTTATTCCGCTCTTTGATTTTATATTACTCACGGATTTCAATGTTAAACCAGTGATATTACAATTTCGTACATCCCATCTTTAATGGGATGTAGAAGAAAATGTGTACAATTCTTGTATAATGTTAAAAAATTAACTGTTACTTCGACAGCGTCATTTACAACTAAATTTAACAAATGAGAGAGATGCACGAGGTACAGAAAAAGCTCTAGAATTTATTCTCCTTAAATTTACAATTTATGTATTTGTTTGTCATAAAAATTTGTCTTTCCATTTTTTTTCCGAGACTACAAATATTCGAGTACAAAGTAACTGGTTTCAACTTATTTCTACTTAAGAAGTAGTTAAATAATTAAGCGATTAGGGAATTGGGGACATAAACAAAGCCCTGATGAGAGCCGGAATATTACTTAAACAAAAGCTTAACCGAACCAATCTATAACCGAGTACAGTGGGGATTGATTTCTTTAAAATACTGTATTAGATGTAATAAAGACAGAAATTTTTCCAGTTCGACGAGAGCGACCGAAAAGTTGTAAATTTTGGAAATTTCCATGGACAACACCTGGTCCTAAAACAAATTACAGTCGACCCCCCTATAAGATAGAGATACGTTCCATTCTTTAGGAATCCAATTTCTTACGAGTCGTTCCAATCACAGCCCGACACACCACGTGTCAAGTTTACGGACTACAGCTGATTGAAAGGTTTTCTTCCATAAAATTAATCGATTCTAGACTAATCCGACTCAACATTTCCAAAATATGTATATTTTTTTTGGAAATAATCCGTATAAACTACGCTATAAATAAAAAATTGTAGGATTACTTACCGAGTGTCACCATTCGACATCGCCATTGCTCAACATTGTTTTTGTCGCGGAACAGCTCAGCAAACCGTGGCCGATTTCTAATAACTTATTTTTCTGCGAATAGTTCCTTGAACTTCGGAGACATCATTAATATAAATAATTTTAATCGCCGTTGAATAAGAAATGTTTCTTTCACAAGAAATGTATAAAATTACAGTACTGTATTA
>NW_019385622.1:0-1731 GCF_000671375.1 Centruroides sculpturatus | reverse complement strand
AATTTAACATTAGTAAATAATATAAAATAAATATTGAAAATTGTAACGAGATAATTATGGGTAATAGATATATTATATCTAAATAAATAGATGTTATATGTTTTTATCAAAGCAAGAATTGGCATTTAGAGGGCATATGGAATATATTGGATTTAATAACAGAGGTAATTATATTAAACTTGTTTATTAAGTACGTCAGATAAATAATCTATTAAAAATACATTTAAAGAAAGAATTAACTGATTGCCCCTAGAAGTCGGCTTCTTATAGAAACACAGCTTCCCTATCATCAAATGTCACGGCACGCCCCTGCACTAAATTAAGAAAAACAACTACAGATGACCTAGCTCTATTGGATATTGGAGACGTGTACAAATTTTACAAGTAAAAAAAAGAAAGGTCGACAGATTGCATACAAAATTCCCGGACAAAATTAACAGTTCACCTGGACAGTGAGTCAATTCCCAGACTGCTCAGATGAAAACCAGACGGGTGGTAACACTAATTGGTAATTTGGTTGGCAGCTGCAGGATATTCTATATAGCATTATTTTGTTGCAGCATTATATCAATATTTTGAATATTGTTTTTAGTTATTAGTAACTTTTTAATATTATTAGTAAATACTGGGGTTAGAGTTATATTATGTGGTTTTAATAGTTTTTTATTTTTTCAAATACTATGGGGATGTAAGTAAGTTTTTTATAAGCCATTTGAGTTGGTATTATACTTTTTTGAGTTGTAGTAGGGTTGGTGTTGGTAAGCCAGTTTTCTAGTATCTTATTTGGATAGTCGTTTAGTTAAAAGATTTTATAAATATATCTATTTCTTTAGTTTGTTCAAGGTAATTGGTCGTACGTGTTTTAATTTTGGTGATATACATGTTAAAAATGTTTTTCTTGATATACATACCTATGTATATCAAGAAAAATATTAGATTACTGGAATGATTAATAACTTTCTTTACATTACATGATTTAATATATTTTTTAAAACTTAAGTTGTTATGAGACCTTTAGACAGTGATGTCTAAAAATGGTAAATTGTTATTATATTCAAGTTTGATATCAAAAGCTATGTTGGTTACTATATTATTGGCACAGTTAAGGATAGTTTGAGAGTTGGTTAAAGTATTATCATAAATTATTAAGCAGTCATCTACATATCTATTGTATTCTATTATGCTTCTGAGGTTTCTAATAATAAGATCTATTTCTATCATACATAATTTAGCTAGTTTAGGTCCTATACATGAACCCAAACAGATACCATCAGACTGTCTAAAAGATTTTTCATTACAAATAAAATAATTATAATTTAAAACAAATCGAACCAGTTCAATTACCCAATTATCACAGTTTAAATTAGTTAATGTATTGATTATAAAGATTTTATGTACAGATGGATACATATTTTTAATGTCTAGGCTTAATGTTAAAGACTGAAGAGGGGTCATTAAGACCCAAAATGCATCTCCTCCAATAAAACCTATATCAACAACTGCTTCTTGTATGATATGCTACTGAAATAAGCCAATAGCTTTTAATTCTTAAATATCCACAACAAAACCAGTAACAGAACATTTAATTCCTATTTGAAATTGTATCTCAAAAGGTAATATGAATATAAACTAGATTTTGATTATATAAATAATTATATTCATTTTAAAAAATAGTCCTAATTTTACTGTGCAATATTTCATTTTATTTACATACAACTAAATTACTTTCTA
>NW_019385621.1:331804-343902 GCF_000671375.1 Centruroides sculpturatus | reverse complement strand
CCAGAAGAAACGAAAGTGGAAGAATACTCAATGCATTGAACAGCCATATATCTGAAATTCACATTGATAAAGCATGATTTTCTGTAGTATATTTACTGCAACTAGCCGACGAAGAGATGGGCAAAGAATCTTCAGCATCAGATGGAAACCATTAATAATCTGTATGAAATGTTTAGGTTTGGGTTTGGAAAAAAAAATTTCTATGTACGCTATTTTAATGCTAATTTTGGCTAAAATATATCCAATTTTCTATTTTTACAACGGCATTGTAGAAAATTCGAAGCAAGTATCTACGATCAAATGGTTTATATTTCTTTACTTTTTATTTTCTCTGATCATGTACCTCTTTTCTTTGTACTATTTTCACGTGACTAAAAAGCTTATCGTATCCAAAATTAAAAGCATTAAAGATATTTTACAATGTACAGAGGAATCCGAAAATATTCATAAATTCCTAATGTTCAAATGCTGTTTGATATGGATATTTTGCATAATTTTCGACACAGTAGTTTTCTTTCGAGTGATTGAAGCTAACTCAAGCTTGCCTAGTCAAATATCATCCTTAGCCAACATTTCTTTACAACAAGCAATTTTATTACATTTTCTCCCGATTCTTTGTTTTACAATATTTCAATTAATTCCATTCAATTTCTTGCTTCTTTTCTTCTCTTCGATATGCAAACAATTAGAAAATTCTCTTAATCACTTACACGGATTTATGCTTAAAGGATTCGATACAACAAAGTCTATTGTCGCGACTTCGCTAAAATATAAACAACTCGTAGAGGTCATAGACGAGATAAACCATATTTATTCACCCGTACTGTTTGTCTGGTCGATTCTGGTTAGTGGAAATGTTATTTTTCACGTTGGAGTCTTTATTAATCAATCAACTCCCAATGTTTTAGATGCGGTAGTGTTCGTTTGCTTCCCTTGTTTTCAACTTTATTTGTTTTTCGACATCTGTTTCTCCTCTTCAAACGTAACTAAATCGGCTATAAAAGTGATTAACGTCATTTATAAAGTATCTGTTGATTGCAGAGATAAGTCTGTTCAAACAATGGCATATCGGTTCTCTATGAAATCCATGCAAGATTTACCAAGATTCACGGCATGGGACATATTTTATGTGGATAGTAATCTAGTTGTGGCTATTATCAGTGTGACGTTCACTTATAGCATTCTTATGATCCAATTTTCTGATAAACACTAATCTTTCTAGCATTCTTAAGTAAGAAATATTCCGTTGAATGGCCACGAAATTTCAATAAACGCTGCTAAGAGCTTACATCCATTATTGAACAAAGTTAATTTCTCTCTTTTCCTGTTCCGGTCATCAAGTTTCGTAATTATTGTTGAAGAAATTGCATAAAAAAATCTATTAAATTAACAACCGATTTATGCATGTGCTTTAACAAGGAATTGGGAATTTTATCTTATTCAATAATTGAATTTTCACATGTCACGACTGTAAGTTCGAGCAACTCGCATTGATCACATCCAATCCATCATCGGTCGAGTATGTGGAGATATTTTTCAACTAAGAAAACGAAGACAAGTCTTATGCTGAGGATAATGAAGATCATGATTACATAGTAATTATAATTATCGTCATGTATGAAATAATTCGGAAGTTTATCTTCAAAGTTCAAACAATATGATGCTATGTAAAAGTTTACGTTGTATTATTAAAAATTTAGCAACAAGAGTTGCACAATTTTCCGGGCTGTTATGAGGTTTTATTTAAAAAAATTTTACATCACTAAGCAAGAAAAATAAAATTGTATGTGGTGCCATCTGTTATCAGATTATGTTATAAAAACTTATATTTTTAATTACAGTAGACCCCCCTACAACGTGGTAGATACGTTCCACTTTATAAGAATTTCCTTAAATTGTAGGAAATCGTTGTAGGAATCCTTAAATACAATAGCCAATCACAGCCCGGCACGTGTGCAGTTTACAGACTACGGCTGTTTGAAAGATTTTCTTCCATAAAATTAATCGATTCTAGATTAATTTGACTCAACATTTCCAAAACACGTATAATTTTTTGGGAATAATCTGTATAAACTATGCTATAAACAAAAAATTGTAGGATTACTTACCAAGTGTGCACCGTTCGACCACGCCATTGCTTAAGCTTGTTTTCGTCGCAGAGCAACGCACCAAATGTTTTCTGATAAGTTATTTTTCTGCGAAAAATTCGTTGAACTTTGGAGACATCATTAATAGAAATAATTTTTATGGCCGTTGAATAAGAAATGTTTTTTTCACAAGAAATGTATAAAATTACAGTACTGTATTAGACTTACAGTACCTAATTTATATACTGTACAGACGATAGTAAACTCAACTTACCCGCCTAAACTCTCCGTAGCGTGTAAGTAGTTCGGCTGCTCTTCCACTATTGGTCCAGATTCGACCAATCCTGTCGCGACACGAGTCGGCGATGACGTTTTACCGCATTTTACGAGTCTCTTTTAGCGTCTTTATACGAATACGGCCGCAATTTTTTCGCCGCGATATACGAATCCACATTATATGAACCCGCGTTATAGGGGGTCTACTGTATATAAAAATACGGTTAATGCATACCTAGGTGACTAATTAATTTAAAATGGCGGCGCTTCCGACTGTTCATGCTCCCGACTAATTCCTCCCGGAGGGGAGCCGCCGAGTGTTTAACGTCACTAGTTATAGATTCAAGGATAGATTCTTGAACAAAATAAAAGAAAAAAAGAAACGTCTACTAAAAATATAGTTAATCTAACCTAACCTAAACTAACCGAAGCGCCGCCATTTTAGTTACCTAGGTATACATTAACCTAAAATACGCGTTCTGAACATTTTCTATAATTATACTTGTTGTATAGCTGTTGAACTGAAAATCACAGCAAAATAAATGAGAAAAAAAATGTAATATTATGAAGAATCACGAAATTTTCATTAAATCTAATTTATCGCGCGTTACCAGTCTCAATCAATACTAACAGTAAAACACAGGACGAATACATAAGTTTTTAATTATTTATATAATCTTAATACTGCACTTTTATTATATACTTTACTGCTATAATCACGCTATTAATCTATAAATGTTCATTTTAATCAGTGTCATCCGTTTTTATTAACTCGTTTATTGTACTCACAAAAAGCACTTCTTAGCGTTGACATAAACTAAAATTAAGTGTAATCGTATTAAATTGTAAATAATAGATTAATAACACTATAGAATACTGTACTATATTTTTCGCTTATTAAGAAACAATCACTTTTGATTAGCGACTATCAAGTGTAGCAGCAGAGAATATTATTTGTATACTCGAAAATATGCTAACAAATTTTATGTAAATTAAATAATGTAAATTTATACAAAATTGTTAATGATAATAAAAAATTTGTATATTTATTTTATACTTTAAATCATCATTTAATTTTTGAATAGTATAAATTTTTGTAAATAACTAAATTTAGTTAATTTACTAAGATCTTGTGATAATTATTTAATTTTAAATCAAATCGATTCTAATGATTTGACAATTACTTACAAATGTAAAACTTTTTGGAGTCATATTTTGACCGATCGCCATACTTTCGTTCTCTTATATCAATATATACAACAGAGGCAGGATAGTAAAAATGTGTTGTTGAAATGTAGTTTTAGTTTCCCGGCCGTTATGTTTACATAAGAATGGAAAGTATTGAAATCATGTCAAATTCGTGTCTTCGCGTTCTTTGTAAATCTACGCGTTTGAGTCCTCCTGATCCAAAAATTAAAAAAGTAAACATTCCATGGATACGTATACATGCGTATGTGTTGGCTTAAAGTTTGAAAATCGGAAGTTTGAGATGATTGCAATACCTGTTTTCACGCTCTTTCGTTTAATATCTCATGATGGAGTAATGTTTAAGAACAAAATTTCGCATGATAACTTGTATGTGAGGAGCATTGATGCTATAAAATTTTGATGGTTAAAAAAATATATTTTTTAAATTTATATCATTAAATAAAAACATACAAGGTCTGTTCAAAAAGTATCGGACCTTTATTTTTTTCGCGTAAACCAATGATGCGCGAGAGGCCTCCTTCGGTGGAGTTGTGGAGGGGACAGTCATGCACAGCCCTGAATTTTCTCCCGCCTGCAGGAAGCGTCAGTCGTTGGCAATCGGCCTATGAGTGAGGTCATGTAGTGCGCTCTCGTCGGATTCCACTAAGCTGGAAAATGACTGAACAGCGTGAGCAGCGATATTACATCAAATTTTGCCAAAAACCTTGGCGATACCCNCGATAAACGATGTTCGATAGAGAAAGTAACAAAACGAAACGATTAGCAGAGAGTGGTTTCGATCCACCGACCTCTGGGTTATGGGCCCAGCACGCTCCCACTGCGCCACTCTGCTACGTGTAGTTCGTCGCTATCAAAGTTTAATATCATCAACGCCCTTTATACCCAACAGACACAAACACACACACACACACACACGTATATACATAGCCACTGAACTTTTTTGCCTTTTATTGATTTTTTGGTTCAAGGACTCACAAAACGTACAGATTTACTGGTACAAAATGTTTTAATCAAATGTGACACGATTCCCGCACTGTACTTTCCATTGCTATGTATTACATAACAGCCGGAAAAGTGAAAGTCACATCACAAAGGCTATTTAATATTCAAAAACGTTTTACTAAATGTGCTAGTATTTTATTCCTGCTTTTTACTAAATCTGTTAGATGTTAATTACTTAGATCTGTTAGATGTATTAAAAATTTCTAAAATTTTGTATTCAAGTTTATGCATTAGAGGGATTGATGCTATTAAACTCTGGTGGTTAAAAGTCGAGGGAATAAGGAGATAAGAGGGATCGTGTGTCATATCTCCAATAGGGTAGGACTTAATAACAATTTTACTCGCTATTAGCGGTTACAAGTTTCCATAAAACTCATCTATAACCTCAAAATTAAGCTTTTTGCCATTTTATAGCAATTAAAAATATAAAATGTTATTTTAAGATAAACTACTGTATCGTAATGGATAGCGCCACAACATGTAGCCTTAAAAATTTCAGCGACTTGTTGCTGGATTTTTAAGAGTTTGTTAACTAAAAAATCCATCGGCCAACCAGTTCGGTTTCTTGAACACTGGGATTTCGATCGTGGGTTCACGTTTCGCCGGATCAGGCTGACCACGTAGAGTATTCCGGGTTTTCTACTACTGTCTAACACTTAAGTGGGGGCTAGTTACCCTTAAAAGACCACCCGGAAGGCATTTCCCTGGCTTTTCGCGAGTAATTTTGTATGGTTAAACAAAAAAGCTTCGGCCGGCTCTTCGGATGATAAGCGATTACTCAATAGCCTCCCTAATAACCCCGATTACTTTCCTACCAGTAAGGGTAGGAAAGTAAAAACGAACATCTAGCAACGAGTTTCGTAACTTTTACTGGCTGTTATGAGATTATATTGAAAAACTAAGTTTTATATTGTTAATCATACTACTATTATTATAGTGTTATCATTGATATCACTAATAATATCATCAACGAGGAAAAATAATAAATAAATTATGCATGGCGTCATCTATTATGAGATTTTTTAATTAAAAATTTTTCTAAATTATTAATTATTATAAAATGGCATAAAGCTTAATTTTCGGGTTATAGATGAGTTTTATAGAAACTTATAACTGCTGATAGCGAGTAAAATCGTTATTGAGTCAGACTCTAGTGGAGAAACACACGATCCCGTTTATCTCCCCACCCCTTGACCTTTAAACACCAAAATTTAATAGCATCAAACTCTCCAATATACAAATCTCAGTGCAAAATTTCAGTATTTTCAGCAAAAAAAAGCACAGGACTGATTAATCTTCAAACAGGGTGAACAAAATTGTTTAACGAAAAGGTCATATTAAAAATTCCTTGCGTGTTTATTTTGAAAATTTTAAAAAGCTTTTAGCATTCTGTTTATTAAGTAAATGGCGAAAAATTAATGAATTCAAATCATTTGTATTTACAGTTATACTTGAATTTTTTATAAATTTTCCTTAGTTAAAAAACATTCATAGTAAAATAAATGCTTCAGTTAAACGGAATGTTGAGGAAGAAACTAGTTATGTTTCGTGGAAGTTTAAAAGTTGAAATTAGAAACACCAACTATGCTTGTTGGAGTGCTGTTATTCCAGTCATTTCATCGTGTAAAATTGCGTAGATATTCATCATCGGATAGCATATTATTTATATTAGTGGCAGAGAATTAATTTCACTCTAATTTAAGTAGAAAGTATGAAAAGCCGACAGTTTAATTCGTTTGGCAGAAGCAGAGTGGCGCAGTGGGAGCGTGCTGGGCCCATAACCCAGAGGTCAATGGATCGAAACCACTCTCTGCTAACAGATTCGTTTTGCTACTTTCTCCATCGAACATCGTTCATCGTTTCGAGCATATCAATCAGTTTACCTAACGCAGTAGAAACTGGATATTTTTGCTTTTCCAGACGAATGAAACCAACACCGATATGCTGATCGAAGATTTTGTTTCACATTCTGACATTTAAGTTTACGGATACACGAAAATGCGTATTTCACAAAAAGTAAAATTTCGATATAAAAAACTCATTAAAAATTCACAAGTCAGAAACGATCATGTTACAGCGAACATTGGACACTTTCAAGTAAGTCAAGCAAGTGTTACTTACTGCAATTAAAATTAATAAAATACCTTAAACACAATTCGGTGATATTATTAGTGTTCTATTGCAGTAAACAGATCAGTCGTTACGTGCGTGTCGAATGTGCATTCAATATAAAGGTGAATGAAGTATAAAAAGTATAAATTCGTAGTAAAGCAATTAAGTAAAAAAGAAAGTGTTGCCTTTGCAGCTTGATGGAATTAAGCACCCGCTGCTGTAAAACAGAACATGGCAGTTGCGCGAAATAACCCGTCAGCGTGAAACTAAAATACCACGTATACAAATTTTGAAATTTGTGCTTTACTATCGTTTACTACAATCTGACAGTGCCGTGAAATGATATTAAAAATATCAAGTACAATTGCCGAGAGCGTAGTATAAAATTTTAACAGCATTCCAATTCTGATGATTGTAGCTCGTGATTCCTTAGAACGGGGGTGTAGTGCATGAAATAATTATTAAGGTCAAATTAAAGTATTCTTAATGCAGGCAGGCCGAAAATCTAACTGATACTGGCAGGTTTAACACTCAGGTCGGACGTTGCAGCTATCGCAGGATGTAAAGTGTGCAACCATTGATCATCGGCCAATAACTTATACGCGAGAATTTCAAGAAATCTCGAAGATCAATCGTTCTAATTTAAAATGAGCCACTATAGTTAGATCTGCAAGGTTGCGATTGACTGCTAACTGGCGAAAAACGTAAACACACCCGTAAAACGCGTGCGTTGAAGTTGTTGGTATATATAGGGCCGACCCGTTAGTACTAAGTGTACAACTTCGGTCGTACATATTCTAAAATTGGAACGATACAGAGAAGATTAGCATGGCCCCTGCGCAAGGATGACACGCAAAATCGTGAAGCGTTCCATATTTTTTTACATCTAATGTATTCGAATCGTTTCCGCGACGAAATGAACCTCTCTTACCAGACGAGCGGTATATCTAAAAACACACGTTTTCCATTTTCTGAAAACTTGTCAACGCTTTCTTCTTATCGAAATAAGTATGTGATTTTAAAGGTAATTTTCGAAATATTTCTCTGAATAAATTTAAGCCATTCCCAGGAAATACGAAATGAAGTATTGAAACTAAAAAAAAAATCGAAATTTTACAAATTGACTTTTGCAACATTACAGATATAATTTCGAGCGAAGGTCATATTCAAAGATTCCTTGCGTGTTTATTTTGAAAATTTAAAAAGTTTTTAACATTTTGTTTAATTAAATAAATGGCGAAAAATCAAAGGATTGAAATCATTTCTATTTACAGTTATACTTGAATTTTTCATAAATCCTTCTTAGATAAAAACAAACATTCATAGTAAAATAAATGCTTCAGTTGGAGTGACAAGGAAGAAACTAGTTATGGTAGGCCTACACGACATGTTTTTCATCGATGTTTAAAAGTTGAAATTAGAAACAGAGTTATGCTAGTTGGAGTTGCTGTTAGATCCAGTCATTTCATTGTGTAAAACTGCGGAGTATTCATCATCGGATATTATTTATATTAATGGCAGAGAATTAATTTCACTCTAATTTAAGTANAAACAGAGTTATGCTAGTTGGAGTTGCTGTTAGATCCAGTCATTTCATTGTGTAAAACTGCGGAGTATTCATCATCGGATATTATTTATATTAATGGCAGAGAATTAATTTCACTCTAATTTAAGTAAAAAGTATGAAAAGTCGACAGTTTAATTCTTCTGGCAGAAGCAGAGTGGCGCAGTGGGAGCGTGCTGGGCCCATAACCCAGAGGTCGGTGGATCGAAACCACTCTCTGCTAAAGGTTTCATTTTGCTACTTTCTCCATCGTTCGTTGTTTTGAGCATTTGAATTTCCTACCGCAGTGGAAACTGGATGTTTTTGCTGTTCTTGAAAGTTTGNCGCAGTGGGAGCGTGCTGGGCCCATAACCCAGAGGTCGGTGGATCGAAACCACTCTCTGCTAAAGGTTTCATTTTGCTACTTTCTCCATCGTTCGTCGTTTTGAGCATTTGAATTTCCTACCGCAGTGGAAACTGGATGTTTTTGCTGTTCTTAAGTTTGAAACTAACGGAATAATGTTTTATTGTTTTTCTTCTTGTAAGTTTGTAGTTTCACGGATTTCACTCCAAAAACGCTGTAGTGAGTGGATACTGTTATTTCATATTAAAATACAGACAATTCTTACCAAGGATAACACGACGTTTTCTGATCGGCCGTTCTTATTTCGTTTGTTCGTTATGAAACTAAAATTATTGCAGAGTGTAGTGAACGTGACATGTAAAAAAAATTGGATTTTGCTGGTTAATGGCAGGCGAACTTGGCCGCAGGGTTGTAGAAAGAGTAAGTATAAAAAATTTATTCAGATATAAATTTTAATATTTGGTCTAATTACTTTTTGCTCGGTCATGCTTGTTAGTTATCACAGATTTAAAATACTCGAACCTAATTACAGTATTTGAGAAATATCACGAAATTTTTTCGATTAGTTCAAAATTATTTTATTTATTTATTTATTTATTACGCATACTGGATACACTCCTTGATGTGGGGAGGAAAATCATCTCTTAAAAAGTACAAAACACTTAAATACAATAGGCATAAGATTACAATCAAAAATTATATATTACAATATTAATTTAAATAAAAACCAATTTTAATATTAAGATTTAAAAATCAAATATAATAATTAGTTAAAGTTTAAAGTTTGGGAGCATCTGTCAAAAAATAATACAAAACCAATAAACAAGATAAAAGTAAAACAATCAACCAAATGAGAAAGCAAATTGCTTACCTATAAAGAAGAAATAAATTAGTAACGAAAACACAGCACTGACAGATGCTCTAAAACCAGCAGCAAAGCCAATTTTATAATTGAGGAATCACGCCCCCTAAAAGAAGAAAACAAAACACTTTAAATTGATAACATGGTTCCGATAAAGTTTTAAGAAATAAAGACCTGGTAAGAACTTTGCAACCAAAAATTTCATCACGTAACACCTTAAGACGCCCACATTTAGCCAAAACATGCCAAGCATCCACAATTTCATTCTCAACACAAAAGTTACACACTTCTCTCGAATAATTATTCAAAAAGTTCNCGTAACCTAACAAAGCGCAAACGATCATTAGAATCATTACTCTTCCTAAAAGATCTCCAGGCTCTATTCCTAGCACTAATTAGCATCCTACAGTCCGAATCACACCATGAGAAAAAATTCTCATGACTCCTAATATTAAATCCCCTCTTGCAAGCCACACTAAAAAGACAATTATTCAGGTCTTCCATTGAATCAAACTTATTCATAATGCATATTTCCTCCAAAAGCAATCTTAATTCGTCTTTTCTAGATTCATCCCAAAACAGTCTATTAATCCTCTGTCTCTTTTCGAAAGAGATCGATCTATCATTACCACAAGCCAGTCGTAAAATTAATGGGTTATGGTCGGAATCCAAAAACTGATCCACCTGAAGAGAGAGAACATCTTTACAAGTTAACGGAGAAACTATAACCAAATCAATAACAGAACAACCATTACTAGAGATAAAAGAATATTCACCTGCTTCATCTCCTAAACATCTCCCATTAACAATAATCATATTTAAATCATCACATAAATTAAGCAACTTTCTACCACAAGAATCAGTCACCAAGTTTTTCGAATTCCTATGCAAAGGACAAACAATATCAAAAGAATTGCAAAATGCGTCAGAAATCATATTCTCCAATCCAATCCTAGCATTAAAGTCACCAGCGATCAATACATTCCTATTATCTAATATCAAACCAGTTAAAGTATCAAANAGTACAACGAGGCAAATAAAATAAGTTTTTAATAAATTCAACCTGTATGCCATCACCATTGGCCAAGTTAAAACCTCAAATCTCTGAAGCATATAATAAAGAGGGCAAAACCACAGTTCTCAATAAACGTAAATAATCAGTCAGATTACGTAGTTTGGCAGATCTCACTAATTGAATAACTTTATTCATCGATACTCTTGCATGAATTCTCTTATTAATGTGATGCGTACAGAATAAACCATTAAATGAAAATGTAACACCCAAATATTTATAGTTAGACACAACTTGAATTGGAGAACCCTTAAACCACCATTTATCAGCCCTCGCACTCTTACCTCCTCTTCTAAATACAACAATCTTAGACTTATTCAAATTCAATTTGAAATCATTTTCATCTAAATAAATTGCCAATTAATCAATCTCTGCAATCCAACCACAGAATCAGATAAAACTACAATATCATCAGCGTAAGCCAATATTTTAATCTGGAAACCATCTATTTCTATACCATCACCGGAAGAATTAATAATGCCAAAGAGATCATTCAAAAAAATACTAAACAAAATTGGATTCAAAATACAGCCTTGCTTAACACCAGTCTTAGAGAACATTAATAACGAACAGTTACCTCCAACTCTTACCATAAGCGAGGAGTTTTCATACAAAGCAACGAGTAAAGACACAAATTTATAACTAAAACAGTAACGCATCATCTTTAACCACAGCAAATTCCTACAGACTATCAAACGCAGAAGATAAATCGACAAAAAATGCATACACTTTCCTACGTTTCCGTAAAAAAGTTTTCTGGATAACCGTATACAAAACAAAAATATTATCTAATGTGGAATAGCTAGCCCTAAAACCTGCCTGATTTTCATGCAATATATTTTTAATTTCTAGCCATCGAGTCAACCTTCTATATAGAATAATACAAAACAATTTCAAAGCACAAGATGATAACCAAATACCTCTATAATTACCAGGAACATCCTTCCTACCATTCTTATAAATCGGAATTAAAATACTCGTCTTCCAAGACTCCGGTATTATCCCAGTATCAAAAATCTTTGAGAAAAGACTCAAAAGATGTGGTCTCAACGGCTCAAAATTCCAAAATTCCATTGGGATCCCATCAAAACCTGGGGTCTTATTTGGCTTGTACCTCCTTAAAGCATCATTAAGCTCATTTATAGAGAATTCATGGTCCAAAAGTTCATCATACCAATTCCTACAATAATTAAAAATCGAAATATCCGCAAAATAAGGATCCAAGGAACCAAATAAATTAAAAAAGTGATGAAACCAATCATCAATAGGAATAAAGCTAAAATTACGAGACTGAGCCTGCTTAACATGACGAAAATAATTCCAAAAAAGTCTATTATCTTTTCTAAAACAATTCTGAATTTTACCAGCAGATGATTTTTTTTTCGCAATGCAAAACCGCTTCACCAAACTTCGTAACCTAACAAAGCGCAAACGATCATTAGAATCATTACTCTTTCTAAAAGATCTCCAGGCTCTATTCCTAGCACTAATTAGCATCCTACAGTCAGAATCAAACCATGAGAAAGAATTTTCATGTCTCCTAATATTAAATCCCTTCTTGCAAGCCACAC
>NW_019385621.1:322288-328973 GCF_000671375.1 Centruroides sculpturatus | reverse complement strand
ATAATACATATGTATAACAAATTAGGCCTATATTATTTTACAATTTTTCACATTTACTTGATTATTACGCCATAATTTTAACATTGTTTCCATCTCAGCGATAATACTGTGACGTTTACGAATGATGCTTGAATTTAAAGATTGAGCATTTTTCACAGCTTCGAGAATTTTTTCTTTGCCTTTTATAATTGTTCTGACCGACAATTCCGGTAGATCAAACTTCTTTGCCAATTCACAAATTTTCATTTTTGTATCGAAGTCTTTAATAATGGGTACGTTCGTAAAGTCAAACGAGTTAAACGCGTTAGTAACGAATCGTTCGAAAAGTCTAACGAAATAGGAATAACGATGACGTCGTTCTCGTTTAACGTTTGGCACAAGGCGGCCTGCGAGCGGCTCCCCTCCCTCCGGGAGGAATCAGTCGGGACTGCCGCCATGACAGTATACGCATCTGAAATTTTACCCTTACTTTGAATACATGCTGAATCGATATTCGATGATACATTTACACGTCCGTGTCCAGAAATCTTGGTAGGGTTTTTGAAGCGGTCTTACTCCTACGCTTTGTGTCCAATCGGTTTTTATTCGGTGTGCAATAATCCACACTGTCGACATCAGTAGTTCCACTTATCAGATGGATAATTTTTGCCAAATTATTATTTTAATCTCAGTCTATATCAATTAGACACATACACGAGGGCTTACCACACCGGTGTGATATGTGTCTAATTGATATAGACTAAGATTAAAACAACATTAGGGGCTAAAAACAATAGATTATTCAATATTATTATCAAATAATTTAATGTTTAGTTCTGTTATATTATTATCATTTTGTATGTTATTAATGCCTAAAAATGGTGCAGAGAATTTAAAAATGAGTTTTTGATGAAACATTTCGAAAATAAAAGCGTTTTTAAAAATGATCCGATGATAATTCTATATATTGACTAGGTTGCTATTTAGCGGTATCCTGTAGCTTTCAAATAAAACAAGTTTTAACATTGTATCTTTGTTAGAACTCTATTTATTGATGTTTATTGTCTGAAGTCACCTAATGACTCCTGAGGGGAAAGGTAATAAGAACCGGCTGGGGAGAGGGAAGACGTATATCAAACGTATTAAATAATTGCTCGTTAAAATGAATATTTCAGATTCTGTTGTTTAGTTTTATACAATAAACACCTCTGATACTCTTGCTAAATTTTAAGTGTAGAAACTATAAAAGGAAGATAATAAAAAAAAGACAAATGTAACGGCAATATCACAATGTCGGGCTGCAATTTTTAGTCAAATTTTTAATTTCTTGTAGTTCTTGAACAAAAGAAAAAAAAAGGAAACGTCTACTAAAAATGTAGTTAACCAAACCGAAGCACCGCCATTGGGGTTACCTAGGTACACTTCAACCACCGGATGTACTGTGGTTGCATTTCGAATTACACAAAATCATTTTTTTTTTACACTGGCACCTATTTATAGTACATAAATCAGTTCGGACTGGGTCAAACTAGTTAAGCCTAAAGTATTTAGACGAAACTAGATTATCCTAGGCTAAACTAGTATATCCTGACATGCGTAGCATAAACTAGTTTGGGCTGAAATCGGATTTGGCCGGTAACATGTATATTTCCTTCGTTATTTTATTTGTATTTAAATTTTTGTTCCATTTTGTTTACATTTGAATTTGTTTAACCTGATGATGGCCAACGGGTTTGGCTAAAAACGTTTGTTACGTTTTTTATTAAATTTCTCAGCAACTTAAGGTGTTGTGTTGTGTTGTGTTTTTTTTTTTTTTTAGTTAAATTTCCTGTCAATAGAAGGTGCTACGTGTAAACCAGGAAATGGAATGAAGATAGAAATCAGTTGATTCACAAACACCCAATAGATATTTTCGAATGCGATGTTCGACATTATCTGAGTTAGCTGTATGTGAACCTAACTGACGGGTTTCGTAGCAATTGGTCGAACGGGTGTAGAGCGAAGAAACATTTGTAGGAACATTCTCATTTACATATATGAATGGTTTGTGTGTGATAAATACGTAATACCATTCCGATACATAATTTAATCTAGAAATAAGTTGGTCGACCTTGGAATTCATAGATAGATAAATGTAAACGCAACAGGACACGTATACCCTCTTCGAGGTTAAAATCTCCTTCCAGAAGATATGCAAATTCTTCCTCCTCGCGACTCTTCAAAGATTTCTTTTTACTACTAGTCTCTCCTTCCCTGAATCTCGGTGTGTACGACTTTCTTTTCGGATTGACTGCCATAATAGTAAAAACTTACCTATAAAGAAGAAATAAATTAGTAACGAAAACACAGCACTGACAGATGCTCNCTGAATCATTGATGTTCGCTACACTCAGGTTTTCTTTTAGACCCTTCCGGGGACTACGGCCTTGCAGCCTATCAACTTACTATCAATATTTATATTATAATATCATCGATTTTGACGAGAGACAGTGATGCGTTTTTCCAAATTTCTTAAATAAATTCGATAATATTTAATAAATGTTAATTTAAAATAGGAAAAAAAAGTTTAAAGGAAAGTTTCAAACAGATCTACTTAAGCGACTTACCGTCACTTGAATTCGAGTTTGAAGCAGATGGAACTGTTCAGAATGTCCACAAGAAACATTCTGGAACACCACGGACATCTTCGAGGAACGCTACAAAGCGAGAAACGATAATGGAAACGTATCGCCAGAGTTCAAGAAAATCTGTGCGGCAAGGGGGTCGTAAGATAAGAATTTCAAAACAGTGTCCATGGCATTTTGAAGCATTGGCATTCCAAGAAGAGCCCATGCTCTCAGTAATGATGATCCCAACCAGAGAGGAGTTTTGCAAGTGGTACTGTACAGTAGATCATAGTTTTCCTGTTAACAATAGAAGCCATGCCGGTCATCTATCTCATACCTTTCAGGAGAAACATTTTGAATTGAAATAACATGATTTTCCGTTTGCATCGGAAGTTCGTATATAGTTAATTTATATATAGTTAATCGAAAGTTCGTATATAGCAGGGAAAGTCTATCTAACTCCGTTCTCGAGATTAAGGAAGGACAGACAAATAGACAGACGCCAGTGGGAATTTATATCTCTGCAATTTGATAATTGCAGCCCAAAAAAATAAGCCGAAATATTATTTTAATTTTTATTAACATAAAAAGATAAATGATGTTTAACAAAATTCAGGTGTAGGCCTGTAGCCTGCCTTATGAAAGAATTAAAAACAACTCCAGTGGGAATTTATATCTCTGCAATTTGATAATTGCAGCCCCAAAAATAAGCCAAAATATTATCTTAATTTTTATTAACAAAAAAGATAAATGATGTTTAACAAAATTCAGGTGTAGGCCTGTAGCCTGCCTTATGAAAGAATTAAAAACAACTCCAGCGACAAATTGTACAACTTTTCAAGCAAAAAAAGAAATGATAATTATTTTGGCGTCATTTGTTATGATATTTTATTTAGAAACTTTTTTATATTTTTAATTATTATAAATGGCAATAAGCTTGATTTTGAAGGTAGAAACGAATTTTAAAAATATTTAAATGGTATTAACGGTTCAAGTCTGTATTAAGTCCGCTTTAACTCGAGCTATGAACCTTCTCTTTCCCCACCTCTTGATCTTTAACAATCAAAATTTAATAGCATCAATGCCCCTTAAATACAGGTTTCTACGACAAACTTCGTTTCTTAATTTTTGCCCCATCCTGAGACATTAAACGAAATAAACGCCAACAGATACACGAAAATTTCTCTCGCTGTTTTAACTTTTCTGTGTTCAGGTGTCTCAAAAAGTCCAGATTTGCAAAACCTCGGAGGGTCAAATTTGACATGATTATTTTATCCCAACAAATCTTCAATAAGCTAGTGTTGAATTGGTCTTTACGTTATACTAAGCTAATCAACGATGAGTTGAATTTGAGCTTTGAAAGGCACCAGTCTAGTCACTGATTGTTGTCTTTTGCCAGCCACGAATATCGGCCTTTACTCTCTCAATTCTACTAATGATCACCATTTTAGAATGAAAAAAAATCCTATTACGATATTAAGAAATTCAGTTCCATAATTTCACTTAATATGTCACGTAAAAATACTTTTATCTATTCTGTATGTTTATCTAATTCATATTAAAATCTTACCTAAATTTAGGCTGTATTTAAAACTTACAAGGTAAACTTGCATCAAGCAAGTTAAACTTGCTTGAGATATTAGTTAATTCAAATTTATAAAGCGGTTATTTAAGAAAATTTAAAATATATTTTCGAAATAGGAAGAGAAACACGTGATTAATTTTATCACAAATATAATAAAAGTCACGGCAGTGACTCCCCGCCAAGTAAATAAGTCACCGACTGATTATATATACAGGTATCAGAGTTTCTGGTTTTGGGGGTCTATTTCTCCATCCCCTAAATACCTGAAGTAATTCCGAATATCTCGTTCGAAATAAAATTATTTTCTTAGGTAGTGCGCAAAATTTTAAGATTTTCTATAAAGCGGTTGCCGAAATATAAGCAATCGAAAGTGTAAAAATCGCCAATAAAGCTGTATTTTCTTCGTTGGTCGGCGACTGAACGAGTCGCCTAGAGCAGACCGAATTGCACGTCATCGTCTTACGTCCTTATGTAATTATACAATTATTAAAGAAAAACATCTGAGATGTAAAAAATCACGCCAAGTAAAAACTTCTGACAAGTTAGACGATGGTCAAAATTTTTCTTAGCAGTTTTTCTTTGGTAAAAACAAGCTTGGCGCTTGGAGGCAAAATGTAAAAAACAATAATACAGGTAAAAGTATTTTGGGTACCGCTTTCAAGTGCCAAGCTTGTTTTTACCAAAGAAAAACTGCTAAGAAAAATTTTGACCATCGTCTAACTTGTCAGAAGTTTTTACTTGGCGTGATTTTTTACATCTCAGATGTTTTTCTTTAATAATTGTATAATTACATAAGGACGTAAGACGATGACGTGCAATTCGGTCTGCTCTAGGCGACTCGTTCAGTCGCCGACCAACGAAGAAAATACAGCTTTATTGGCGATTTTTACACTTTCGATTGCTTATATTTCGGCAACCGCTTTATAGAAAATCTTAAAATTTTGCGCACTACCTAAGAAAATAATTTTATTTCGAACGAGATATTCGGAATTACTTCAGGTATTTAGGGGATGGAGAAATAGACCCCCAAAACCAGAAACTCTGATACCTGTATATATAATCAGTCGGTGACTTATTTACTTGGCGGGGAGTCACTGCCGTGACTTTTATTATATTTGTGATAAAATTAATCACGTGTTTCTCTTCCTATTTCGAAAATATATTTTAAATTTTCTTAAATAACCGCTTTATAAATTTGAATTAACTAATATCTCAAGCAAGTTTAACTTGCTTGATGCAAGTTTACCTTGTAAGTTTTAAATACAGCCTAAATTTAGGTAAGATTTTAATATGAATTAGATAAACATACAGAATAGATAAAAGTATTTTTACGTGACATATTAAGTGAAATTATGGAACTGAATTTCTTAATATCGTAATAGGATTTTTTTTCATTCTAAAATGGTGATCATTAGTAGAATTGAGAGAGTAAAGGCCGATATTCGTGGCTGGCAAAAGACAACAATCAGTGACTAGACTGGTGCCTTTCAAAGCTCAAATTCAACTCATCGTTGATTAGCTTAGTATAACGTAAAGACCAATTCAACACTAGCTTATTGAAGATTTGTTGGGATAAAATAATCATGTCAAATTTGACCCTCCNTATTTAGCGTATAGCTTATACAGGACACAAGTAAAGGATAACAAAATGGAGTACCACAAAACCAGAAATGAAATAGAAGAATAAGAAGCAGTAAATCTATATACAATCAAACAATTATAAAACTGCATAACTATGTGACTGCACATATACACAAGAATATAAAGAGCGTTCAGAGCGGTAGATCTAACTCGCTCAGTGGCGTGCCGTGACATTTGATGAGAGGGAAGCTGTGTTTCTGTAAGAAGCCGACTTCCAGGGGCAATCAGTCAATTGCGCCTCAGTCATGGTCTAGGGTCCATTTGTAAATCCATTCGTATTCGTTTGTTCTATAATCCAGTAAAAATCGTAGACTTCTCTAAATGTATTTTTAATATCACAATTACATTTCGAATCTCTAGCCATGATATAAGGGCTAAAATTATAAATAAAATAATAAAAACTTACTTGGTGAAATAAAATGTTTGGTGGATATACATACCTGGTACAAAATATTTTTCAATTTTATGAATATACTTTTAAAAAAAATTATAATTAAACTAGCTGCAAGGACCCGCTTCGCTGAGTTTTTATTTGTGGGCAAAAAGTAACGATAGTGAAGATTAAGATAATTACATTATAGCCAATCTTACCCGTTTCCACAAACTGCAAGAATTAGGTCTCCCGTTTCCAGACGTTTCCAGAGAATTTTTACGAGCATAAAAATATGTTCGATTTCCCGCAAAAGCGCAAAAAACCGCTTGTAAATCTTGCATGCCGCTTTATATTAACACTTCCTGGTCCCGATTCTATTTTTGAACGTCTCCTGTTCACGTCCAGTCAAACGAACTATTTTCAACGTTTCTGGAACGTTTACGATCGTTCTATAATCGAACCAATATTCGAATTTTATGTTCGAATTTAATTCGAACAAAT
>NW_019385621.1:282909-321953 GCF_000671375.1 Centruroides sculpturatus | reverse complement strand
GAACCAAGAACCTTTGTCCCTTGAGTCGCACGGTTTTATAGATTTCTTAACCGTCGTCGCCTCTCCATTGGTCTCTCATAGTCACCTGGTGACAATTCGAAACCTAATGAAGGGCGCGGGAGAGGTCAACGTTGCGACTGAATATGATTCCTCTCTCTCGTCGCGTTTTCCTCGAATTTATCCGTTTCCATTGTTTAACAAATTTACGAAAAAAAAAAAAACAATTGCATTGTTCAATCGAGACACCTAATCCGTTTCCTTAGCGTTCGAAAAGGAGCTCTTTATTTTAAATCGACACCCATAATTCGGACCTCTCAGTCGACCCCTGTTCGGGTCCTCACATTTGTAAAGAAAAGTACCTAAAAATAACATAAAATATTCTTTACTTTTTAAATGTTAAAACAATGCACTTAATCAAATAGCTCCCTACGAGTGGCTAATGGATGGAATCAGAATAGGTTGTACTGCGTGAATACACGCGGGCTGCCAAATCCCGAGGGTGCCGATACCGGTCAATGTCAAATGCCTCTTTTGTCGCATCACTCGTATACTTCAAAGGTCGCGACAAAGTTGTACATTTTAAACGTTTCTCACCATAGCTATAAAAATCTAAACATGTTAAACTTAATAGTCGTTTGTTTTCTAACTAATTCGTTTTAGGACCAAGTGTCCTGAGAAATTTCCAAAATTTCCAACTTTTTGGTCACTCTCATTGAACTGGAAAAATTTCTGTCTTTATTACATTAATAATACGAAGAAATCAGTCTCCACTGTTCTGGGCTAGAGATGGTTCGGTTAAGCTTTCGTTTAAGTAAAATTTCGGCTCTTTCGTTAGGGTTTTGTTTATGTCCCCATTTCCCTAATCGCTTAATTATTTAAATTAACTACTTCTTAAGTAGAAATAAGTCGAAACCGGTTACTTTGTACTCGAATATTTGTAATGTCGGGAAAAAGTGGAAAGACAAATTTTTATGACAAGAAATACATAAATCGTAAGTTTAAGGAAAATAAATTCTAGAGCTTTTTCTGTATCCTCGTGCATCTCTCTCATTCATTAAATTTAGTTATAAATGATGCTGTCAAAGTAACAGTTTATTTTTTAACATTATACAAGAATAGTACACGTTCTCTTCTACATCCCCTTACAGATGGGACATACGAAATCGTAATATCTCTGGTTTAACATTGAAATCCGTAAGTAATATAAGATGGGAGAGCGGAATAAAAATATCAAATATTTTAACGGATTTTTTAAAAACTCCTGTCAACTATACAGAACTATCGTAAAAACATACCAGTAAATTCTTATCGGTTGGGTTAAGTTATAAATCTACTCGCGATTCACGTAATCGGGCGAGGACGGCCAAATATCTAGCGGGCGGGCGGCTAACGGCCCAGAACCGGTCCCGGATAGAATTGGATGCGATATACGTATAACATCCACCCAAGGTCCTGCCTTTTTGGATGCTGACAATACAGCGCTTTCACTCCGCCAGCGATATTCGAATATACAATAGCGATCTTATCTTTTTTTTCTCACGTGNATAACTTTGAAAATTATATTAATATTTTGTTATATTTTTTATTATATAAATATTATATTAATTGTCTGATAATCCTTTTTTGTGGAGATGGTTATCATTGTTAAGTTAACGAACTATCGGACGTTTTCGGTCATTTCAATGCAAAATTCAATGTTTATGTAATTATGTTTTATATGATTTATCTTCATCTTAGTAAAAATTATTACCGTAAAATGGGGTAACTTTGGCCAATTTTTTTCAAAAAAATAAAATAAAAATTGGGATTGAAATTAATACACATAAAATTTCAGTATGTTAAATAATAATAATAGCAACTGAACAGTATCATACACTCAAAGAAAAGTTTTAATTTTTAAATCATGCAGTTCATTTTCTTAAAAATTACGTGGTGCCCCATTCATCTTTATGATGGGGTGAATATATCTTGACTTTGGAAAGTGCATTTTATGTTACATTTAACTTTCTACGAGTTGAATATGACCATAAAAAATATATTTTTAAAGCCTACTATTTATTTACATTACTCTTTAAACTTTAATAATCATTAAAAAGTTTTATATCCCGACAATAACAGACTGGCTCCAACAATATGTAATATACTAAATCAGTAAATATACAATAAATTCCGATATTATCTTATATACTAAATCACCATATATATTAAATATGTATATTTCTGATAATGCTTTCTTACTTACCCAAACTCGTGTTCTCACTTTTGGGATGTTCAGTCTATACTCTGATTACACTTCAAGTAATCAGAGTAATCTGTTTCCGTAAAATTCTGTTTTATTCAAAATAAAATGATACCGGTATTAGAAATAGTATCATAAAGTAATTATTACAGTTATTTTTATCAGAATTATATTACTGAGATTTTTCTCATGAAGTTAACAAAAATATTTTTGTCATAAATATGACATTTTTTATCTAAAATTATCACAGAAAATATTTTTATCAATATTGTGTAACAAAAATTTTTATTACAAAATTATAAAAATTTAAAATAAGATATTTGTATGTTTTTCCCAATTCTTTTTCATTTCAGGGATTGAAAACATCCCTCGCCTGTTGAAAGCTTTTGTTTCTTGAATAACCTGAATTATATTTCTATATTCATAGTAGGATATATCCTCCCTAGTAAGCCACTTCCAATAAGAATTGTTGATTACCATTGTGGTAACTATGGCACCTTTAGTGTTTACTCTCAATATTTTTCCTGGAAATTTTGAACCATATTAGTTCATCCATGTTAATAATGCAATCTAGTTCAATGCCATCTAATGTATGGTCGAAATTCTTGTAAAATTCTTTTACAGTTTCAATAGAAATTGTACTGTACCTCTTCCTGCTGTGATATTAGCAGATATTTTTATGACTCGCTTACTCTTTATTGCATTGTAAAAATCCTTTTATAAAATCATATCCAGTTAAATTATCTCTAAGCCGATGAACTTTTGCTTCTTTTTGGTTCACCTAATACTTTAAGACAGCGGTCGGCAACATTTCTTACCTCACGGACCACTAAACTTACAATTTTCAATCCCGCGGACCACTGTCGTGAATTTTTTAAACGATACAAAATCTGTAAAATAATGATCATAAAAGTTCAATTTTACTGTATTAATACGAAACTCGCGTGTTTAATTATATTAATGCAAGCGTAAAGTTCATTGCTGCTCGTTTGAAATTAGTTTTTAAATTCTTAGCGCCTTTCCACGAAGGACGACGGTTAGTAAGTGTGGGCTACACTGACATCTACCCCGACCTTAAAAATAACACCGTCTTCTCAAATTTCACACAAAGCCGATGTTAATCGGTGTAAACTGAGATAATTTACAGCTAATTTCTTAAATTTAATATGTTTATTTTTGCGTATTTGAATCCAATAACAATGAAACACACACACACACACACACACACACAAAAATCTTTCGGAATTCCACGAGTGTTTAACGTCGTTAGAAAGAAGACAAAATGAAGAAATTAAACATATAATCGCGGTTTTTGATGTAATGCCGACAGTTTCATAGTTTTAGAATAAAAATTCGTTTGTTTTCACGTGACGTAACTCGTTCGTTTTTAATGCACTGTTTAGACGAGAATGTTAACCTCACTTAAAACCGGCACGCCGGCATTTCCCCCGAGATAAACTGGCATGCCGGTTTTTACCATATGGAAATATATGATTTCATAGTTTCCGCGAAAATACGGTATAAAAATATATCGAAATATATATCGAATATATATATATATATAAAGATATATTTTTTCTGTAAACTAAATTGATTACGAATTCAAAAAATTCAACTACATTACAATCATTTTATATTCCGAAAGTTGTAGGAATTTATTATTATCGTTTAATATTTTCGCCAAAATCACCCCATTATACGGTACTTCTATTTGAACAAAAATAATTTTTATACTTATTAGTGTTATTTGTTTCTTTTAGAAAACAGACTTAACAATAATTATACAATGAATAACTTTTTGTTTCATAAGAAAATTGTATAATTGAGTTTTATATGAAAATTTTTGTTCTGTTGCAAAAGAAGAAAAAACCACCAACGCTCCTTAAAGCGTCCAGAATTAAATTTTGTCTGTGGATTTATAGGAAAATATAAAAAAAATTATTACAATATTTCAGCACAAGAATACGTCACTAAAGAACAGTTTTGTCACAAATGTTACAATGTAGAAAATTGCAAACGCAATCTGACAAAGAAAATCGATTAATATCAGAGATGACTTTACATCTTACAGATATGCGTCATTTGTCATGAAATTGTTCATCAATTATGTGTCCTTGTGTAATATTGTATTAAATTTTTAAATATTTTTTCTACTACCTGTTCCAAAGTAAATAATTTTATTACTATCGCATGTCAGCTGATTTTTTTTTGCAACAGTCTGTATAGAGTAATGCATAGCTAAATAATTTTATAACAATATCTTTATTTTAATTCTAGTTTTACTTGTAAGATTTTTAAATAACAGATAGCGTATACTTATATACACATATATAAGAATTACAAGGATATACAAGGATTATAATTTACAAGGATATGTAATCCTTGCTCCCAAATTTCTGAATTCTCTCTAATGGGATGTACTACATAAAAACAAATAAGTATCGTATCGCCTGAAAATAAGGTCTTAAGACCTCCGAAAACTGATCGCTAATCTTTACTTGCCTTGTCCATTCAAGATGAAGACGTACTATACTGTACATGTGATTAGCGCTGTTGATTTTCATATAATTTTTTATGTCATTGAGGCGGAGCGTCAGCGACGCCTCTTTCTTCGGACAAAGAGCCAACATGGCTAGTGTCTCCATATGAATCCGCTAGAAAGAAAGAAAGAAAAGAAGCGAAGAGAACGAACACAATTCCGAAAGTCATATAGAAAAATATGGCATGCAGAATAGTGTTCGTTCTCAAAATCGATCGAACAGATTTTGAGAAAACTGCCATTTTCCATTAATTGCGTTGAAAAATCCTAAAATATAATAAAATGTGGGGTCTATAACTTTATTTACGAGATATAAGGTCATTTCACGAGCACGCGAGACAAAGCGATATCGTACGAATTACGTGACTATTTCGTAACTTGCACGATTCTATGAATCGTGCAAATTACGAATATGTTTATAGCTTATAGAATTGATTACGAAAACTACTTAGTTACTTATGACTAATGAACAGGCTTATTACACACCTAGTCTATTTAGTTAACTAGAATTGAGTTCTTTCTCAAAACATAATGGGCCGATTTTGACAAAATTTCAATTTTCGATTAATTGCGATAATAAATCCAAAAATGTAATGATGGTCTATTTAAATGTAAAAAAATAGTTGTCCACAACTTCGTTTTCGATATGCAACGGTATTAAAGTGACAATGTCAGTGTTCCCTGATGCGACTGAGCATGCCTAACAGAATTTAGGCCTAGCGGTCAAAAATAAAAACAGTACTATGTGCGCCTAAGGAAAAATACGTGCGAAAAACAAACAAAATACAAGAACAAAGTCCTTTGATTGTTTCTTTTTTACCCGGCTGGTACAAGAATCGTGTCTCCCATGGCCGGCAAGTACAAGGAGAGACTTTTCCATGGCTGGCAGGTACTGTACAACGATCGATTCTCCCATTGTCGACAGGTACAGTTCAAGGATGCCCCCTTTCGTGGCGGAAAATGCAAAGTTCATCTGTCTTCCTCCGTTAGGTATAAGGATTGCCTAACAGATGCAGGGATCGCTTTTTTCTTTCCGGCTCCGCCTCAATTCTATCGAGATACGATAAAGACGTGCGATGTCCTACTTATAATACAGTAAGACCCCGCTTAATGCTGATTCGATATAACGTGGTCTTCTGAAAGCCTAAAAAAATCTCAAAATTTACGCTGATTCAAATTATCGCGGAATTTCATTGATTCGCATATAATACGATTATTCCCAAACACGAACCAATCAGCAAAAGATTACAATTTGTCGTAGCGCTGTACTTCCCTTAAACCTATGTTTGTTTGGTGCAATTTTGGAAAAATTATAACATCATGGATGTCATAGGAAATATCGACTTCGTTTGACATGAATTAACTGATAAATGCATGAACGAAGTGAAGTGTTGAAGAAGTTATGGCTGGAGGTATCCAAGAATTCTCAACGAGAAGAGACTATCGCTGTCTGTTTCGTTGGTCGACCAAATTGTCAACCTAATCGATACAGCAGGACTAGGAGAAGTAGGCGAGCAGTATATTGAGGAGTTACTGTAGGTTTCTGGCGAGTACCTTACCAACGACGACCTTCAAGAATTGGCAGAATAAAGAATTCGTGTAGAACTGGAAAATAGTGATTCTGAATACGAAGAACCCAGATAATTTTTCTACAGATTTCCTTAGTAAAAGTTTGGTAACGATAACCGAAATCTTTGATCAAATTTTAGCGAATGATCCAGGTTTTGAAAGCAGTGTAAAAGCAAGATGAGGCGTTTTGGATGCGATCTCTTGCTACCGACATTTGCATAACGAAAGAAAAAGAAAGCGACGAATGATCATCACTAGATGAGTTCATCGCAAAAAACAAGAATTTTTGAAGAGCGGGACCTTCATCACAAAAAATGAACTTTACATATCTGCGTGCATACGTTTATGTGTTATTTAATATACATTATTATGCAAATTAATATAAAAATAACTTAAAATTAAAGTAAAACCTGTTTTATTTTTGGTCGCGTGTTTCCCTTTCCCTATTTACTCTGTGTTAAAATGGCATCGTTTAACGCTGTTTCGTTTAGCACTTTGTCGTCTAGGAACGTATCCTCCGCATTAAGCGAGGTCTTACTGTATCTTTTGTAATATTTAATTGCTATTCATATGTGTGGCAAATTAAGCCAGTTCATTTTGTTTCTATAAGAAATCTTTTGATTGTCCGGTTATTACAAAACTGTTCAATGGAAGGTTTCACCAAATTTCAACAAATATTATCGTATAGATTACTGAGCAGTGATATATCGTAAAATTGAAGATACACCTTTGTAAATCTTAGAATAATGTACCCTTATGAAGACTGCTGCTTTAATAGTACCGCCGACACAGCGCTTGTTAAAATAGTCGGCTCTTCTATTCGGTGTTCTGTTAAGAGGACACCTACTAATGTAAAACATACAGGAGAAAATCGGAAAAATGAAGGAGCGCTCTCTTAAGTGAACTGCTTCCTTATCCAATGTACTGTTAAATAGACTTAACTAAAGTATAATTTCTTTAGTTTTCCAATATCTAAATATCAATAGTTTTTAAAATTCTTAACCCAAGAAGCAATTGAACTTTTATTCGAATTGTAAAAACTGTTACAAGAAAATTATATTACAGAGAAAATATTACCAAATCGTGGAAATTCTTAATGGTGTCACAAAAACAGATTAAGAATGTTTAGAAAAGAATTTTTAAATTTAATTTATGTATAAATTTGAAGAACTTAATTTATAAACAATATTAAATTTATGTAAATAAATTTTTTAGTGCCACGCTACTATGGAAAAATGCTGTAAAGAAACCGCAAAGGAAGGAGACTTTAAAAAAGTAAGTATATTTAAACGAATTTAAAACTATCATTATCATCAACAACAACAACAACAACAACATCGTCATTATCGTCATCATCAACATCAGCGTCATCATCATCATCATCATCATCATCATCAACGTCATCATCATCATCATCAGCGTCATCATCATCAACATCACTCCTTCCTGCTGATACCAAGAGGGTGTATAGATCAACGTAGTGAAAAATCAAACTTTTTTACTACCAATCACCATTTTTCTCCAAACTCTCCTATCGACAGTCAAGTTTTTAGAATGGAGTAAAGTTAAATTCCTTTCCTCTAAAGCCTGCTTAACACTATTAACACAATCAATTCACCTTCGTCTAGGACGCCCCTTTGGTTTTTTCCTCTGATTTTAGCTTCAAATACCTGTTTGGCTAGTCGCTTTTTTTCCATTCTTTCTGAATGACCAAACCACCTCAGATTAGCCTCACTTATTCTCGACTGAATATTAGTTACCTTAAGATTGGTTTTTTCTTATGTCTTCATTTTTATTTAATTTTGCCACTGCATCCAACTATTAACACCACTAATTTTTCCGTACACTCTCATTTTTGCTGTTTCTAATTTTTGGTAAATTCCCTTATTTCTCACCTAACTCTCAGATCCATATGTGAATATAGGTTTAAAAACTGTTTTACACCAGTGGTCTCCAAAGTGGGGTACGCAAAGTGATACTTGGGGTACGCCAAGTTTCCCTTCAAAATAATGTATGTGTGTCCTATACAGTCAAATACTGTAATTCTAATACAAAGTGTAAATTTGTAATTTAATTTAAATGTATGTATATTGTTTAAAATAAATAAATAAATAATTTTATTTTTGACATCCATCCCCCACACATATATATTACATTATAGGGGATATAACTTATAATTATTTTCATCTTGGAGTACGCAGTCATAAAAGTTTGGAGATCGCTGTTGTACACAGCTAGTTTTGTATTATGACATATTTCTTTTTTGTTCCAGATATATTTGCTCAATTGGCCTTTCTGCCTGACCTGTCTTGCTGTATTGTTGATTTTCAAATCTAATTTTCCGTCTTCGATAACGATTGTTTCTAAGTATGAAAACTTACTGACTTTTTCTAAGCATTTGTTACCAAGTTTAACTGTTAAAGTCGCTTTCTCTCTAATAATAGCCATAATCTTTGTTTTCTCGTAGCTGATTGGCATACCAAAGTTCCCTCAACTTTCCTCTAAATTATTTAAAGATTGCTGAAGGTCCTCCGATTTGTTGCTTAATAGGACAATGTCATCCGCGTAGAGTAAAAAACCAACCTTTATATTTCCCAAACTAAAGTTTGTCAATAGTTTTGATTCTTTTATTAAATTATCCATGAAAATTATGAATAATAAAAGTGACAATGCATATCCTCGCCTCACCCCTAGTTTTACTTGGAACCTATTTGTTCTTCTATTCTTACAGCTTGTTTACCGTTTCTATACAAGCTTTGGATTTCTCTTAGTAGAGTATCCTTTCTGCCATATTTCTCTAGAATTTCAAAAACTAATCTATGCACTCTATCAAATGGCTTTTCCAGATCAACGAATCCAAAGTATAATTTCTTATTATATTTTCTTAAATATGTCTTAGACCAAATATTTACCTTAATGTAAATATTTAGTCTAAATTACAAAGGTTTTTCTCCTAGGTCGTTTTCAACTATAACTTACGTCTGACACTTTTTTTAAAATGCTGGCATAAATTTTACACGGTACACTGAAAAATCAAATTTCTTTATAATTACTACATTCTGTTATATGTTTATTATTTCTTTATTAGCGTCGTCATTTCAGAGTGCCACTGTTATTTCGGTACAGATTGTATGTATCGTCGAGACAAAAATATCTTATTTGAACTTTATAAAAATATAAAGATTTTTCGTTTTGTTTGAAATGTATCATAGATACCAAAGTTTAATAAACAGGAACCGGTATGTAGTATTCAAACACGGGCTGTCGAATGTCGAATGTAAAAATATCGAGTTTTGCCAAACCCTAGCTACACCTCACCTTTGCTAGGTATTAATCAAATTAAAATGCACTGAAATGGCAGGGAATCAATAGTGGGTTTTAGTTGGTTTGTATTCTAAATACCCTTAAGTTCCCCCTTTGCACGCGGAGAAATTCTGTCTCGAGTTCTATGAAGAATAATGGCATAATTTAGAAAATCGCAGAGTGTTTCAAGGTCAATAGAAAACATATTTTATCTGGTTAAAATACTCAAACGGGAAGCGAACGGACACCGTCAGAAATGAGTGTAAAACACTGGAATCCTCTACATTCCCGTACCACTTCAAAATAGACAATTGTGTAAAGCAAGTGGACTCTAGAACAATGATGGGAAACTGTGGCCCACAAACTATTTCTGGTCCATAAGATGAATTTCTGTGTGCTGCGAACAATTACAGAATGTTAATATTATTGATCAGAATGGAAAAAAATTGATTTAACTTTAAATCTATTCCCCTATTATTATTTATAAATTGCTAAGTGGTACGGTTCCCTGAACACTAGGAGTTCGGTCGCAGGTTTGCGCCTCGCCAGGGCGGGCCGGCCACATGTGTAACGCCTGAATAGGGGCCAGTTACCCTTAAAGAGACCTCCCAGAAGGCATCCTCCGTAGGCAGATCGCCCAAGTGTTGCGTTGCCACAAGTTAACAAAGAAACATTTTAACTGTAAAATTAAAATTTTCCTTTATAAACGAACAGAAAAAAAGCTATTCCTATAAAAACTAACAATTTATTATATTTTCATATGTTTTTTAATTTGTTTATTAACGATTATTAATAGTCAAAGATAAAGGAGCAATTCTTTTCAATAATTTTGAACGCGAACAATTTTATTAAATTAATATTGGCAACATGACGAGAAAATAATTTATTGTGATAAATTCATTTCGATTGAACAATCCTCATCAGTGTCACACATCTTTTGACAATCACGATAAAGACATTGAAGAGAAGTAAATTAATTTTTATTTGGTTATTCTTTAGTGTCTCTCTTTTAAAATAGTTTTATATCGGAAAAACAGTCGATAAAGAAGTTGGGATATTAACAACTAACTACTGTACTGTACCTTTTTCCGATATTTACATAACAACCGACTGAGGTTTTTTCAAGGTGTATCTCATTACTTTTTAGTGTTTTAATACAAATATTAAATTTAAAATATAAAAATAGTAATTATATTAGATTAATGAAGTAGTCTAAATGTTTTGTTGTAATTACCTCTTAAGGAAACGACGAAGCTGCTTGATTAGTTGGTGGGATAAGGCTATGTAACAACAACGATCTGTCAAGAAGAGTGGCTTCCTGGAGAGCTTTCTACGCGAAGCTAGCCTTATTTAAGCATTACGCACGTGGAGAAAACCTACAAAACTCTACGTGGCCAGCTCGTTGCTCAGACGCGAACCCAAACTAACTACCATTACTGTTCAATTACTGTATTTTATTATCATGGCTCTTTTTAAAACTCTTTCTGTCCTGTGGGCACTAAGACAGACTCTTTTAACAAGCTCATTATGGGTTTGGTCAGGTCCACAATGGGGCGGCTGAGTGGAGAGGGACATATCTGGACGGATCACCCCGAAAAATTCCTGGGGAATATTCGACCCGTCCGGATTCGATCACGGTTCCCCAGAGCGGTAGGTTGCCACCTTGACCGCTCGGCCATCATCTAAGCTTTCCATATCTGGTCTTGATTTTAATCCATGTAACTCCGTTCTCGATTTTGAGGATGGACAGGCCGGTGACACTGCGAATTTATCGATCTGCAATTTGAAAATTGCAGCCAAATAAGAAGGAATCCCTACTTTTCTTGAAACCGTGTCGTTGATTATTTTTGTCGTTTTTGAACACTATATAGTTTATATACAAACACAAGACAATGTTCATTGTAAATTTATTCAATTTTAAGTTGATACATGTACCTGTTTTTATTTGTACATGTTCGGGCTTGTGTAGGCCCCTTTTCAGCCAACTAAAATTATATAATACATACGAATTATAAAATATATAAAAATATTTTACACATAAAAAAATTCCTTTACATATATAAGTGAAATCATAACATAAAATTCTTACATAAAAACTTTTTTCATAATCATTATAGAATGTACCTTAAAAAAATTTCAAAAATGTTTTCTTAGAGTACGTTAAAAGGTACAGAAATTAAAACACCTTAATTTGTTGCTGAGAAATATATTTGAAAAACTAACGTTTTCAACTTGATTAACAGGCCATCATCAGGTCTAAAAAACGAAAATGGAACAAATACGTTCCATGTATAAAATATAAATATTTAAATCAAAATTTAGAACAAAAATTTTTAAAAATATACAAGAGAAACGGAAGAAAATATAAAAATAACACAAAATAAACTTAAAATATACAAGAGAATATATAAAAATAACACAAAATAAACTAAAAAATAAAAAATATAATAAATCTTCCAATAAACTAATTCTAGCTTGAGTTTTCAGTGAACTTTTTAATCATGTATTTCCACGCCGACGATAGGCTCTCAGCATCTCTCGCATTTAAACATCCCTCACGTAGCCTACTCCTATATATTTCAATCTTCTCCGCCGTCATTGATAAAGTGGGGGAAGACACTGGTTTTATAATCGTTGCCTCGTCCCATTTCACCACCGAACCTTGGACTTGCGACATTTGTGACAAAACCGTGGCATTGGATCCTTTTTTTACGTTATACCGATGTTCTTTTAGTCTTACTCCTAAGCTCCTGTTGGTGACGCCGATGTAGTCTTTCTTAACATCTAGTTGGATGTTTTCATAAGGAACTTTATAGACACCTGGTTTTTCTTCTGTTTTTATTCTATCTTTATCATTCCTCAATATCTTATATAAATTTGGGGCTCTTTTTAAAACCATTCTTGCTTGTTTCCTATTAGCAACTTTTTTCATAATACTGTTCAAATTACTGTTATATGTAAACTTCAAGCGTCTATTGGGAGCGGTATTTAAGCTTTTTTTCTCTTTGTTCCTTTCATATTTTTTGAGTAATCCTACAATGGTGCTTTTCTTGTAGCTTAGGGTCTGGGCTACTTGCAATATTCTGTCAATTTCTTTATTCCTGTCACCGATTCTATCACAATACAAATAAGCTCTTCTTATCAAAGTTTGAAATGCGGCCATTTTATATCGATATGGATCCATGGACTGTGCTGGTGTGATATATAGCGGGGTGTGAGTAGGTTTAATATATACGCTGGTGGACAAATGATCTCCCATGAACTTGATATTAATGTCGAAGAAGTGCACATTCAAGGAACTTTTTTGCTCTAATTTTAATCTAAGACCATCTTTGTTATTATTGATTCTATTCAAAAATTCATGTATCCTGCTATTATTTCTCCATAATATAAAAATGTCATCCACATATCTGACGAAATATATGACATCTTCCTTAAAATTTCGTAGAACTTCTCTTTCTAATCTTCTAACTACTAACTCGCATCGAATTCCAGAGAGGGGACTTCCCATCGGAACCCCTCTTTTCTGCCTGTAAATTCGACCACAAAACCGGAAATGAATTAAGATCAGGTGTCTATAAAGTTCCTTATGAGAACATCCAACTAGATGTTAAGAAAGACTACATCGGCGTCACCAACAGGAGCTTAGGAGTAAGACTAAAAGAACATCGTTATAACGTAAAAAAAGGATCCAATGCTACAGTTTTGTCGCAAATGTCACAAGTCCAAGGCTCGGTGGTGAAATGGGACGAGGCAACAATTATAAAACCAGTGTCTTCCCCCACTTTATCAATTACGGCGGAGAAGATTGAAATATATAGGAGTAGGCTACGTGAGGGATGTTTAAATGCGAGAGATGCTGAGAGCCTATCGTCGGCGTGGAAATACATGATTAAAAAGTTCACTGAAAACTCAAGCTAGAATTAGTTTATTGGAAGATTTATTATATTTTTTATTTTTTATTTTATTTTGTGTTATTTTTATATATTCTCTTGTATATTTTAATTTTATTTTGTGTTATTTTTATATTTTCTTCCGTTTCTCTTGTATATTTTTAAAAATTTTTGTTCTAAATTTTGATTTAAATATTTATATTCTATACATGGAACGTATTTGTTCCATTTTCGTTTTTTAGACCTGATGATGGCCTGTTAATCAGGTTGAAAACGTTAGTTTTTCAAATATATTTCTCAGCAACAAATTAAGGTGTTTTAATTTCTGTGTTTACTTGCTGAGCACTTTTAATATTATCGTTAAAAGGTACGTTAAATTTTTTTCTTAAGGTAGGTTAAAAGAAATCCCTAATTCCCCCTAATTCATGACATCATATGAAAATTACACAAAGCCATAAAATTTTAATATTTATTGTAAAATACGTTTTTATTTTTTTCATAATGAATATCAATAATATTTTTCCACAATCCACCAAGTTTTTTATATACCGGTAATTAAATAATTTTATTTGTTTTATCTTCAGGCATATAAAGAATGTGCTATGGTAAGTACGGATTTTAGTTTTTAACATTTTAGCAAATGATGAATGCATTCATTTTAAAATAAAAAAATTATTAGCTATTTTCAAAATGTTATTTTTATATAAATTTAGTACATTTTTTATCTATTTAAAAAGTAACTTAAGTATATAGTAGTATGTAGCAATTTAAAAGTATATGGATATTGTCTAGCTTGATAATAATCGGATTAACAAATTCGAGATCTTATATAAAATTTTCAGAATATTTTCAAAAAATTTTGAATGAACGAGATCATGACAGTTACTCAGCGTTAAGTAAAAACTCACTGAATGAATATATATATAAAGTAGAGCGTCGTTTATCCGAATAAATTGGGGACTGGGGTTGTTCGGATAACTTATTTTTCGGATAACCGATCATGTGCGAAAAAATATATTAACCTATCCCATCTTGAAATTTTTCTCCATTGCATGTCGCTTTGCGTTGAAATTTCGTCGATGTTAATCTTAACGTAAACTTTTTAAAATAGTAATCGTGGTTATTGTATTGTTAAAAATTATTTCATTATTTTGTACAAACAAAATAAATATATTGAAAAATATAAAAACAATAAAAAATTATACTTCGGAAGTTAATTTAGTATCAAAAACGTAAAATATTTGAGTAGCCGAAGACATAGCCAAAGATTGCAGCGCCACAGCACTAGCGAAAATTTAAATTTTCCAACTGGAATTCTTTCGGATAACCGACGTTTCGGATAACCGACCTTCGGATAAACGACGCTCTACTGTATATAAATCGGAGTTGTCGAATGTCGAGGCTTGTTTATCTGCACTCAAACGCCTAAAGTAATTATGAATATGTCGTTCAGTAGATAATTGTTTTATGAGGTAGTGTGCAAAATTTCAGTTATTTTTATGAAGGGGTCGCAAAAATATAAGCAATAAAAAAGTCCAAAAATTGCCAAAAACGCTGTATTTCTTCTTTTTTCTTGGTCTGGTACGCACATGCTCCTATAAGAAATACTACCGAGTCTAGAAAACTCAAATTTTAAACTTAATCCTCTCTCGTCATCAGCGAGGTGCTAGCGAAACTTCCGACTCGGTAGGTGAAAGTTCACCGGGGTTCGGCATGGAACTGTTATATATTACTTATGTAGCTTAATTTTACGCTTATGTAAGCGTAAAATTGGAAACAAATGGGTTTTATTCAAAATGTTATCCAGGGTAAGAAAAGCTCAAATTTATGCAAATTAAAACTTTTTATAACGATTTTACAAATCTTATCGAAAGCGTTCGGTCGGCGGCTCTCGCCGAGCACCGACCGAACTGTACGTCATCGTCTTAGGTCTTGACGTAATAACACAATCATCCAATTGATATCCAATCCGAATCAAACACACCTACTCATTTTCCTCTTCCTAGAAAATATCTCGTACGATACTTTAAAGAATTGTAAAGAATTACTGGGTAGTTTCGAGAGAAAGGAAACAGCTCTGCGATGTAAATTTTTCTGTTTTGGCCTAACAAAAACAAATATGATGATATCCTAGAAATGTTCTGTCTAAAGCAGGTTAAAACCCGTAGGTACGGGAGAGCGTGCATGTCCATCGTCATAGCTGACAAAAGCCTCAAGAAATGTTTAAAACACCCAACATATATATTCAAGCGACCGTTTAAAACACGTACATATGCAATTGCAGGACATACCTGCAAGTTTTCAAAAGTTAATTTCGTCACAACATCATGCATGTTAAATGGCCGTGGTAAAGATCAAAATGAATAGTTCTGGTAGTGATCAATCTAAATGAACAGCAGTCGTAAACGTAGCGCGCGACGAGCTTACAACCATCGATCGGTCCATAGACTTTACACGGAAAAATATTACCTGGAATATCTCAACTCGTAGATGAAATTTCAAAATTCCGGTACCATCACGACATCGGTCTTGCCTAGTTGTACATATTTGCAAAAAATCATGATTAATGGTCGTGCAGTTGCTTATAACTTCGATCACGAAGAAAATACTTTGACTTATGAAGAGTTCCGCTTAATAAAGTAATAATTTAAAAGAAAAAATGGCGTAAAATAATTTTACACTTCAATCACTGGTGCCCAAATTAGCGCGAGGCTCTGACCAGATCCAAGCCCCATTGAATTCCTCAAATTTAAAAATTGTTTTATAGAAAATAAAAGAGTGACACAGAATTATTTTTAAAAATAAACAATAAAGAAACGAATAAACAATGTCGTTAGATCAACCAACTCCGATTTATATTGGAATTAGGTATGGTATTAATTAAACATTGATGATTGACATCTCCTGCCGCCTGGCTAGTCTGGATTTTTGCTTGGAAACAGGTAGAGAGACACCAATCGAGATGAGCGATCGAGAGACCGTATAGATAAAAAATACGTGTAAAGGACACGAGGTTTTTTCTTGCGTCTCTTTTACCTTGTCGTGTTCTCTCTAGGAGGCCAATGTCTTTTGTAAACTTCTTTATTTGGATGATTTTCCAACAAGACTTTCTGTTCTGTTATTTTCTAGTAGTTGATGGTCAGATGTTCACTCGGTTCTCACCAAGTACTTGTACGATTAACCTTTGCCGACTGCAGAACCATCTCTTCTGTTGACCCGAAGTTTCTTTTTGACGAAAAGTTCAGCTCCAGAGCGCCTGGGCCGCCGTCAATCAGCAAGGGAATCATTGTCCACTTAGATCAGTGACTCTCTCGTGAGGAACCAAAATAGACTGCAAACTAAGTTTATCTTTTAGGAAATTTTCTGGTTGCGCTACTGCTGTGTTGCATGATGTCGGGAACAAATTGACCCCAACGATGATATGTCCACAGAAAAAAGTTGATGTTTCTGTTTTAGTATAATGAAGCAGTAGTTCTGCAGAAAACATACCAGTAAGAAATGCTGCGTCAGAAATAATAGTAAAAATAGTATTAAGATCAGTGTTTGGAATGACAAACGGAATAGAATGAGAACAGAGTTCATTAAAGAAGAGACATCTAGAAAAATGAACTCCAAACAATGTTGCATTGACTTTTTTAAATTTTTACTTAAGAATCAAACGTTATTAGAAGCAACAAAATAACAGCAGAAGTACAACTGCAAGGAAAATTACTTTTTATTGTTTTCAACTTATAATTCAGAAAGTTGTAAATTTGTATAATGCTTAATAAACTTAACTTTCTATTTTTAATTAAAATTATTATAAATGTTGTCTTCATCGTCATTGAAAGTGAGAACGGTTTCTAAATCTATTTGTTTGTGGAAGACATGTTTTCTTTTACTTGCCACTTCAAGTTGGTTGGTTTCTCCCACGCTGCGTTTGAAATTTGACACTGTAAAAATTGTCAAATCCAATTAAATTTATATTTAAATTTAGAAATTAATCTAATTGTCAATTACTATTTAACTGAAACGACACTACGTATATATTTTTTCAGTTTAATCATTATATCCTTTGGATCAATAAAGCTATCAATTNTTACTTTATTTTCAAAAATATAGTAAAAAAATAACATATTATTGTATTTAAAGTTGTAAACAAATAATGTGAATTTTGTTTTCCTTTGTTTAGAAAGAGTTTTCAAAGATGTCGGACGTGACATTTGACAAAAGCGATAGGGTAAAATTTTAATATAAATTAAAATAAGCTTTTATTAAATTAAATTAAACATAAATTAAACTATTATAAGAACAATTAAATAAACGATTCTGAATAAAAGTAACTTATTATATTAAACTTACTGTATTTATTAATAATAATAACTTAAAAACATAAAACGTGTAATTTATAAAGCAGAATATTGTTTTATGTTAATTCTCAATGTCGGGTATAATTATTTTACATTTATTTTCATTTTAATTTTTAAAAAAATACTGAAAAACAAAGTTCTCTGAATTTCACCCAATCTACATTAACTCTTAGTTTTTCATAATTTCTTTTTTATGCTATCTCGACTAACAATTGCTTGTTCTTTTTTCTTTGTTTTGTGGTTGCAATCTCACTTTAATATTTTCTCTGAATTGCTCCATATTATAATTTAGCTTGAACTCCTACAATGTCATCTTTGCTTTCTTCTGGTATCCCAAAAATGATAACCTCGGGATTTCTTGGAATTGGCTCTGGTCTTTAGCCCTGTTTTTTCTGTTACTTGTTTTTCAAGGATCTGGCGTTCCTTCCTTGTCTGAACCTTGATTGTCACTTGCCTATTTTTTACTTTCTTAACTGCTTTATGCCTATGCGTATGAATAATATTTGGAGTTTAGATTCTTTTTCAACATACCCGTTATTTTCCCCGAGTCTTTGCTATCCTTTTTTGGCTCAACGATTATAACTTCTGGTTTAGACGTCCTTCCTCACACAAATTTGGTATAACATGCTGGTCTAGCAGCTTTTTGAACCAGCATTCTATCAAGTTTCTTATTGATATTCTTTAAAGTCTCTTGGAGTTCATTCACCTTTTGCATTAAGAGATTTGTACTGAGTTGCGATTTAGCATTTTTCTCGGTATACTGATTCGGCTCGAGCCTAATACTCTCAACCAGTCAGCCTTTCTCCTGCAGGCTAATAAACTGCATTTCTTCATCAAAGGACTATTCGTCCCCACTGTCACAAAGCTCAAGCCTCCTCAAGCCATTGTTCCTCCCTGATACTCACTATTACCTTCACCTCGAAACCAAGTTACTACAGGGCCCTTAGTCTCGAATTTTTCGTGCTGTACTCGAATTGACGTAATCGAACTCACTCGTGTTACTACGACTCACAAAATTAGTAGTCTTGAGTTAGACCTATCAAGCGAACTCGAAAGCAGAGCGGAAGTAGGTCATATTCACTCGTTTACGTGTGTCGTTAAGCTTGATGGGATTAATAATTTAGGCTATACATTTAATTTACTATCATTTTAATTTTCTTTTTCGATTAATTAGATACTTCTTTTTATTTTTGGAAAAATTTGCTATATAATTTTTTCAATTATGAATTAAATTATTTTTTATTAGTGTTGACTTGACACGAAAAGAAATGGCATCTACTCGTGGTCGAAAAATTCGTTGTCTTCTTAAACAACGTCTTTCGGCTCTTTCTAATGCTTCGATTGAGATCAGAATAGCGTATCCGTCAGTCATTTTCACTTTCGTGCAGAGATCTCACATGCTCGACTCAAAGTGAGTAGGAATTCACATGGTAAGATGGGAAAACACGTGAGTTATAACTCGAAACTACCAATTTGACGTCAGAGTGTGAGACGGTACCACGTGACACCTTCAACACGTTGGGAGTTGTAACACGAAAAACTCGAAACTAAGGGCCCAGGTGAGATCGAGTGGAGGTTCTTAGTCTTGCTTTCATACGAATAATCGAGTCAAAGAATGGAAGAAGAGTGCTTTTGCACAGAATAGACACAGAGGAAAGATCAACAAAAATACTTGAAACTTGACAAACAAAATGTGGGCACGTGCCCAATCCTAATTCTTGTGGTAAGTAAGCTTAAGCCATCTGGGGCACATAGCCATTATCTGAAGTATGAAAGCCAGAACTTTGTCACCAGAGTGTGATCTGGCTAGATGAACTACAATTTCCGGAAGAAAAAAAGGGCCGACGAACCTATCGGCAGTACCAGTCCATTACGCCAGGAATGTCCATGATCATTTGGCTATAATTTCGATTAGTTAACGACTACAGCAGAGATAGTCTTTAAGTTCAGCTTCCTACGTACTTTTTGCCAATTTAGCTCGCGATTTAGCCTGTATTTTATTGCAGAAGACCAACTGCTCTTGAATAACTGCTCTAGAATAACTGCTGAGCGTGATTTAGACTCAAAATTGCCGTTTAATTCTTGAGGAAAACATTGTGGCGTATTTCGTAACATTTTCGATTCTCCACTTTCGATTTACCTCTCGGAATATTTTGTTTTACACAGCTTCGTCTTCAGCCATGCAAATAACGGAGCAGCTAAACTCTTTTAAAACTCTAGAATAAAGAAACGCGTCAGATACGTCATGTTCAGATGTAAGTCGCTGTAAGACTAAAAGGAAAAAAAATTACAAACAGGTTTACGATATTAACTCAGCTGCTAATGAACTATTTGTTCACCAAGTCACAAATCTGTGTAAACAGAGTCCATAGATATACTGGGGCTCTAGTCTGCTGTGTGAGAAATTATCGAACGACGTTTGGTGATGTCACGGTCGACTCAACTCACTATCGCAATACCCCGTTCGCACTTACCATTTCAGTCTAGAATGTGATAAGATCGGCGACTGTGCCGTGGTGCGAACTTTCTCGACCGTTTAAATCTCGACTGAAACCAGGTTCAATCGCGATCGAAACAAGAGAGTTTTGAAACTAAATCCAGTCATAAGAGAGTTCCCACAATCCACAAATTAAAATTTCCACCTTTTTAAAATTTATCATGAAGTCTAATTCTTTCTCTTTCTTCTAACAGGCCCATCTGATTTCAAGAACTGTCTACAGTATTTGATTTCCAAGTATGATCTCTATTGACTACTCTCTCTAATCTGTTCCTAATCTTTCTGGCTCAACTTTAATTACTCTCTATCTCATTAATAAACAGAATATCAATTGTAAATATTTACCATAGCTCCTTTGTCACTGCATCCTGCAGTAATTCATCTAATATAAATAAAAATATGGGCATAAAGTTAAACCTTGATACACTCCAAAATTCACTCTAAATCTTTTTGTAACACTTTAACCTATCCCAATGCTTGTTTTAACATTTTTATACATATTCATAGTTAAATTTATATAATTCTCTTCCACCTCCTTTCTTCCTGATTCAGAAAGAATTCACTGAGGGCACCCCCATTTAATAATGCCTATCTATACGTTATTAGATAGGCCAAACTATATTTTTGTACTATCTTTTCTTACGTATAATGGAAACTACCAGAAATATTTCAAAATAAACAAATTGTGGCATAAAACAAACCGTGGAATCAATTTAATTTCTAAAAGCATGAAAGTAACAGTTAATACAATTCAGTGATATTAGCGACATTTATGTATAAATAATGTTCAATACCGAATTAAAACAGTACAAACAATCGTTTAAAATGGACAAAAGCAATATCAGAGTTAAAAGCGAGAAAAATATTTCTTCATTAAAAAGAATTTCAAATGTTTACATCTGATTATTGCGGTCCTCGAGATAAACTTAAGCCACAAAGCGATTACAGAGAGAAGTGACAGACATATTTATTACTCCACTTTCGTAGCATTAGAGTTCTTGGTATTTGAGAGATCAGTATATCTATCGACTCTGGTATAAATATGAACATGTATGAATAAAATACAATTAAAAATTATTTACTGGCTATCTGTTATATTAAGCGCGACATTAATGAATATAAACATATTTTTATCTGAATGTCTAATTGTTAAATTTTCATTCCAGTGTAAAGGAATAATGGCAGTAAGATATAATTGCTCTTTTTATATCTTTTAATTGTTTGATAATAATTTTAATAATTAATTTGTAATTTATTTTAGAATATGAAAGACGAGTTCGGTGAACTTGAGGTAAGTTCACTTTTTTAAAATTTATTGTTAAAACAAAATTCACATATTCTTACGTTACAATATACACTATAGCATTTAATTTTTACTTTCCCTGCTGTTATATATAACAGAGATATGGCGATCGGTCAAAAAATGATCCGTAAAACTTTTACACCTTTGGACTCGGGACATCTTGAAACACCGAAAAATGCAAATAAAAAAAAAATTGTATGTATGGATATTAGTGTGTGTGGAAGGGTTGACACGATTTTGTTCACCTTGTTTGAAGCTTAATAACTCTTGTGCTTTTTGTCAAAATTTTTTGGAATTTTGCAGGGAGGTTTGTTTATTAGGGAGATTGATGCTATTAAATTTTGGTGATTAAAAGTCGATGGGTGAGGAGATAAAGGGAGTTGTGTGTATCTCTAGTAGGATCAGACTTAATGACAATTTTACTCGTTATTACCATTTACAAATTTTCATAAAACTCATCTCCACTTTCAGAATTAAGCTTTTTCCCATTTTATAATGGTTTAAAATATAAAAGATTTAAAAAATAAAATATGATAAGAGATGGTGCCATCAAACGTTGCCGGGAAAGTTTCGCAAAAATCTGCTGCATTTTTAGAATTAATTGTTTTGACGCTTTCTAATGCGTTATGGTTTTAAAGATTTTTAAAATAAAATATGATAAGAGATGCAGCCACGAAAAGTTGTTGAGAAAGTTTGACAACTGGTTGTTTTCTACCTGCTCTGTTGAGTTATTGATTCGTACAGACATAGTAAAAGTTACTGGCTAAACTAATTTGTACATTTATGTTTTTGCAGATGTATTCGTAGAAAGTAAAGATGGCTTCCCACTTGATAGCAATGGTTGCAAAATTAGCTGCGATAATAACGATTATTGTGAAACTCTGTGCAAGTCAAAAAAGGCAAACACAGGCTATTGCACTTCATCGGTGATGAAATGTTATTGCGAAGGTCTTCCATCAGATGTTGACGCCTCGGACGACCCTACTGAAGATTGCAACTAAATGTAGAGAAAAGCTATTGATTTGTATTGAAGAACAAGTGCTTTTATGTAATGTTACACTGAGTAAACAAAATATAAAGAATATTGCATTCTAATTTTTTTTTATTACCTTCGTGATTTGTATCAAATTTTATAGTTTTAATACAATTTTTTATATTATTAATTTAAATACGTTTATATATATATACAGTATAAATGTTTATATAAGTGTACCGTCTACAAAAGTGTATACATATACAAACATTTATACCGTATATATCAGCATACTTTATACCGCATGCTCAATACAACATGATTATACAAGAATTATTACAAAATTAAATTTACTATCATATATTATGAAAACTATGACAGTACATTTATTCTTACTAATGAAATAAATATAAAAAATAAACTAAATATATGATGGTATAAAATTTCAATAAGAAGAGAGATAAAAATAAAATCAAATACTTTGATATTAGGACAGAAAGAAAATATAAATTAATTAATTAAAGTTTAAAATGTATAAAAACGAATACGATATTTAAAATATTTAATAAAAAATTAGCTCCTACTTTATAAAAAAAAATTAACAAATAGAATATTTACTAAACAGGAGCAGTTATTCTTTCAAATGTCGTCACGATTCCGAGGTGCAATTTTTAATATAAACGATATGCTGTCTACCTCAAAATAATACATTAGTGTCTTTCCTTTCTACATCATAGATTTTCACCAGCATAGATTCGTGCGGTATCTTTCTAACACTTTTCAGGAAAAAAGTATGGCGAATAACCAAAAAATGCTTACCTTGTAACTTCGAGAAATGCAAAAGGTTTTTTTTTCTATATTCATGCATATTAGTGCATAAATACAAAAAAATAACTTGCGTGCTTTTTATCGGAAATTTTTGAAATTTCGCAACGATGTGTTATTTTCAAAGTAATTAATATTGTTAAATTTTGGTAATCAAAGGTCGAACGGGTGGAAANTAAACTAACCTACTATAACCTAGGACGAACCTAATCAGACGACTAAAGCTAACAAACCCTAATCTAATTTAACCTAACCGGAAAGCAAGCTAAGAATCTCTAATCTAACTTACAACTAGGACTAACCAAATTTAGACTGAAAAAGAAGGCGGAAAGTGACTGAAGACTTTGCCGCTTGTTTGTCAACACGGTCAGCGGTCTCGTTGTCGAGAACCCCCTCATGATCTGGGACCCATTCAAAATCTATTCTGATGGTGTCTAAGTGTCTTAGAATGTGGTGGATGAGATAGATGAGTTTTAAGCGGCTATCTGACTTCGCGATTCTGTGTAAAGCTACCCTACTGTCAGAATAAATGTGATAGTGCAAGTAGCGTCTTTTGTCCTTCCTATGCCTAATGTGAATAACGCTAATATAAATAGCTAAAGTTTCTGCCTGTGCTATTGAGAAGTGTGTACCTAGATGGAAGCAAGCGTTGTGTAGCTCGCGGCCTAAGTAGGAGTAAACTACAAAAGCAGCATCCACATCGTCATCCATCTTGGAACCGTCAGTGTAAATCCTAAACATAGGACGATCACCTGGATATTTGAAGTAAACGTCAGAGCAAGCTTATGTTTCAAAACGTGAAGATTTGCATGAAACTCGGAGGGTCAACTTTGACACGATTCCAATACTTTCCCTTGTTATGTATAAATAACAGCCGGGAAAGAAACAAGAAACAAAGAATACTTCACTAATTTTTTAAAACTACGTGACTTAATTTTACACTATTTTACTTTTTATTTTATTTGTTATACTGTAAGTATAGTAAATACAAAATTTGCTACGAATTATACGTACAAATTTAGTTCTGCCGTACTTTTTGACGACTGTATTCATTCTGAAAGCATGTTTTACTTATACTTTTTCTCTTTTATGAGATATTTTTCTCAGTTCTCTTGAAAAACGCTGTTCGACTGTACTTAAAACTCTATAGAAAAGAATGAGCTTTCCTTACTGTACTTATAGAGACTCTATTCGGACCTGACGGTATCGCTTTACTTAACCGAAACGTCGTTTCTTTGATCCGATAAATTACAGTGGTAAATTTATTTCAAACAGAACACGTAACCTAAATGATTGAAAATGGTAAAAGCTCCACAGATAGGCAAAATGAAATGGATAGTCCAAAAAAAAAAATTCAAATGGCTACAAGCAACACAAAAATCTGGACATAAAAATGGACATTACACTCGCGATATGATGATAGTAAAATAAGCGTGGAAGACGGTTGTGTTTGTATTATAGCGCATACTATTGTTAACAAATTTTTATGACGTAAACATATTAGATTATATTTGTAAGACAATTAATGTGACGACAGTTTTAAATTATATGAAATGATTTTTCACGAATCCGTTCGTGTTCCCAACTGTTTAAATTGATTAAAAAAAAAAACAATTTCATTACTTTTCTACGATTATAGTCCTTCATAAGCACTATAACTTATGGATTAATGTTATAAATACGTATCGATTACTAATATTACATATGTTATTATCGATAAGAGAGTTTACGATTACAAAACGTGTTGCATGATGTGTTCTAATTAAGAAAAACGAAAAAATAATTGAAAATTATGTTCATACGATTTCTGTTTACTTAAACAGCTCACTAAAGATAACTGCAAAGAGAAAATGACTGAATTTAACGGGGTAAGTGTTCAATATTTGATTAAAATCTTTTATTTTGTAATATAACGGAAAAGTTTAAATTAAATTATTTTCAAAATTATTTTAAATTATTGTGTAATTAAAATTTAATTTTTTAGAATCACAGGGAGAGTGTTATGGGATGTTTCCAACCAAAGTAATAACATTTTTTTTAAAAGTCATGTGAATAAAATATTAATTACTGATTTAATATGTATTTAATATTAAATTGATAAATAGTTACATGAATATTTATTTTATTTATCCGTATTTATTAGAATATCAAAAAGAAATATAAATTTTAAAATAAATCTATCCAATTTTATAAAATAGACAATTTCTTATGTATTAAAAAATATACAAATGATTTTATTTATAACAACTTTTACAATCAAAGTACTCTTTTCATTTACAGATAAACTGGACAGATTTAAACAGTCTGAAGATATTAAAATTTCAATAATTTGTTGAATTTAATTGCTGAAAATTTGGTTTAGATAATGTTAAACATTTATAAAATAATTGTAAAGCTTTAAAAAATAAAAAAATGTTATTGCAAATATTATAACTTACGTTTTATTATAAATGAATAGTGTAAGAGATAATTCGGTTTTATCTTTCATTACATCGGTTCCCAAACTAGTGAAAGCTATCGATTCCTTCAATAATAAAAAAATGTTTGCGGATCCTTACATATATATATTCCTGTATATATGCATACATACGTTTGTGTGTTGAAAGCGCTCTGTCAAGGAACTTCTATACAAACTAATTACATTGAAAATAAGTAATTTTCTGCATGATTTGGACGAATTTTCTTTATTAAGAGCCAATTTTAGCAGAAATTTCTCTCGAGAAGCATCGTTTTTGGCAAATTTCCCTCTTGTTTCCTTGTATTATCTAATCAAATCGAGCCAAATAATTCTATTAGTATATATTGTTTAAAAAATAAACACACAACTCGATACGTACTAAAGTTATATTAGGTCTTCTGTAACTGTTTTGCGGATTCCACTTTGAGAAACAGTTTTATGGTAATAAAGCTGAGGAATGCGATTCGCATAACTAAAACGACAATCCGATTCCAGTACAATTCGAATACAGTAAATTTCCATTTAAGGGACCTCGATTTAACGGACAAAATTTCCGGTCTGTATGTAATACGTAAAAATTAAACTCTGTTAAAATGACTTTAGTATTTAATTAAATTAACAGATTGGTTTGTTTTTTCAAATCCAAGACACACCGTTCTGTATTTAAAATGTTTAATTATAATGTTTAACTTTTAATTATTATAAAATAATTAAGTTACATTTTTAATTATTATAAAATGGCAAAAAGCTATTAATTTTGAGGGTAGGGATAGGTTTTATAAAAAAATTATAAATGCTAATAACGAGTAAAATCGTCATTAAGTCCGACTCTACAGGAAAAATGACACACGACCTCCCTTTATCTCCCTATCCCGTCGACTTTTAACCACCAAAATTTAATAGCATCAATTCCCAAATAAACAAACCTCCCTACAAAATTTCAGAAATTTTCGAGAAAAATGTGAGATCCGAATAGCCCTGGGTCTAAATAATAATTTAAAAATAAAGTAAGATTTTTGTAGAAAAATATTCTTTCGTTTTGGTGAGAAAATAACGGTTTTCTAATGTGGGAAAACTGATAAAACAGCCACTTCCTTTGACAGAAGTATTAGCATCCTTTGTTTTTCCCTTATCTGTTAAAAATCTCGCCACAATGGGAATTGACGACCCCTCATTTCTTCCCCCTTCATCCGTTCACGTGGAAGAATCCAAACATGCTGATTGGTCGCAAATGGAGAGATATAGTCAGAATTTGGCAGAGTTTGGGAGTTAGTCTGGAGATCTGAGAGTGAAAAGTACTCCACACAATTGTTCTCTAAGGCCAACGCCTTAGGAGTTCGTCAGTAGATCCCAGATTAGGAAGATGAAATCCATACAAGCTGGAAGCGACCAACGCTCATAGTCGTATCCTATCGAAGTAATATTGTGTTAGAAACATAGAAGATAAATTTTAACATTGTGCTTATCAACACCTCCCCTTGAATAGAAGTTGAAACCTTAGAACTGAAGTATATTCGACAAATAGAAGAAGATAAAGTCAACTAAACAGGTCGTATGTTTATTAATGAATTGTGAGCTCTCTCTCTTGACATTGTATAAGTTAATTAAGAGTATCCGTTTCTCTGTCGAAGTATATATTTGACCATTCGTTTAATTTTGTTTTGTATTAAGCTTAATTTGTTTATCTTAGTTTATTAAAAATTTTTTTTCTTTATTCTCTTTAAAGAAAATGTCTCTTGACTGTTACCTGAATCACATCCCTACTCGCGTGTTTATCCGCAAGCTATAAGTTGATAAACTGGTGTCAGGTCCCTGACGAGGAAGAAGGTGAATTCGCCACCACCAACTTCCGCTATAAGTAAATTTTAACTGTAAGTCCCTCCGCACTCGATTTTCCTAAGATTGGGGAAAGGCCATTCTTTTGGACGACCGAGAACTAGTTTCAACAACTAGCCGCCGATTAAGTGGTACTAACTATCCTAGTGGAGTAGTACCCTGGCTGATCTCACATCTGGTTTTCAGGAGTGAGGTTTCGAATTTAAAAACTTTGTAGAAAGATCTCACAGTGGTGCAGCAAGAGTGGGGGTCTGAATCTAAAAATTATCATAAGGTCACAACGGGCATTGCAAGAGTGGGGTTTGAATCTAAAAACCCCCTAGAAATATCACATCTGGTGTCAGGGGTGGGATTTCGAACGGAAAAACCCCTTAGATCACACATCTGGTGTCATTTCTGAAAAACCCTTATAATTCACAAGGGGTGTTGTAAAAGTGATTTATGAATTATAAACTCAGAGATTTGATTCAGGAAAAGAGACATTAGTCGAATTGTTGCGTGGCTGATTTGAATCTTAAAAAGGGGTTGATCAAGTCGATTAATATTAAGATAATTTTAAGTAGAAATAAGTTAAGATAAGTTTAGAAAGTGGATAGAGATAGAGAAGAACCTCCGCGAGCTACGTTAGCTGGGAATCCAATAACGTTAGGCAGATTAGGTGGAATAATTCCCTTATTACCTACATTTTCTGGGGATATAAAAGGTCCAAAAATATCCGAATTTTTTGAATTTTTAGCGGATGTGACGCGAGTAGCAGCATGGTCAAAGGCACAGATGCTGGCTGTTGCCAAGTTAAAGTTAACGGGCATAGCAAGAGAATTCGTAAGAAAAGATAGGCGCATAAAGGAAGTCGATGATTATGACGAGTTCCGGAGGGTTTGAAAAACTACCATACGTTTATAGAATACAAAAATTTTATGCGTGTGTGCAGGACAGGAGTGAAGATGTTCAGACGTATGCGTCTTCAGGCGTTAGCTGAAGAGATGGAGATCGAACATGAAGGAGCCAATGACGAAGAAATTGCTATTATAAAGCGCATAATAGAGAGTGAGTTAGATGAAAGATTGAAAATTCAATTTTTAAATGGGGTTGACATTAAAATTAGACAACGTGTTATGTCTAAGAACCCGGAGACATTTGATGAGTCTCTGCAAGTAGCTATACGAGAAGAGGAAATCGAGTTACTAACTACAGGAAGAAGCACCCATATCAGAATTAGAAAAGAACATGAACAAAACGCTAGAGAGAGAAAAGTAGATATAAATGAAATACAAGAAATATTAAATGAACAAGAAGAAGGGTTATAAGAAATAGAACCTAATGCCGAAGCACAATTTAAAAAAATGGCGGCGGCTATAAGCAATTTACAAAATCAATTTGATCAATTAGCGAGAAAATCTAAAGGAGAAAGAGAAAGAGAAGAAAGTCGAAATGCATGATTTTTCCGGCCGACAGAGAGAAATTTTAACGGAAATCGGCCAACGCACAACTTCCGGCGGGAAAGAGAGAGCATCCCTCTGTATAGAGATAACTATAGAACAAATTTTAACTATGCGAATAAAAATGAAACTCCTTCCCCTCCAAGAAATAGAAATTCATGGAAAGGAATCGTAAATATTGTCGAGGAATCAAGAAGGCGACATTCCCAGTATAAAGAAAGAGCAATAAATCCTAAATGAAGAGAAAACTTTTGGAAGGGAAAATTAAATACGGTTAGTGCTGAAAATAAGCCTATTATACCTATGTTTATCAATAACTTGCCTATAAAGGTCCAAATAGACGAAGATGCTAAAAATACCCTATTGTCAACTCGAATCGTTGAAAAATTAAAGGAAAAAGCCCCAGTACATTACACGAGGAATGTGGAAATAGAAAATAGTCCTGGAAAAACTGTTTTATTGAGAAACATGGCGTTGCCCACATTCAAATTGAGAGGATTAAAATATAAGAGAATAGCGAGAATAGTCGATCACGATGTAACTTTGCCGTGCGACAGAATAATAGGAAAAGATTTTATAGAAGGAGAGAAAATCACGATAGACCGAGAAAATAAAAGGATAATTTTAGAAAATGGTAGTGAAGTTCATTTTTGCTCTCCCTGTCGCACTAAAGGAAATTATTATTGAAAAGAGCGACAGATCAAAAACCAGAAAGGAAGACAGACTTACGATATTCGGAACGAAGCGTTTTAAGAAGTGTTCGGGTGTTTCCCAATCGAAAACGCCATATGAAGAACGAACATATAGTAATAAATAATCGAAACACTAAAGGGAAACAAGGTATAGCGAAAAGAAAGAGAAATAAAAAGGCCAAAGAGATAGGGGTGAAGCAACTTCGGAAACAAAGGATAGATAAGAGAGAAGAAATAAAGTTAAATTTAAAGAAGAAGTCCTTCGATAAGTCTACGCAAAAAGTACAAGAAATGCGGGATAAAAAGAATACGAAGTTAAAGCGCTTCACGAAAAAGAGAGAGGAGTTAAATTTAAAATTAAAGAAGAAATCCTTCGTTAAGCACATGTCTCAAAAACAAGAAAAGGAGTTAAGGGACAAGGCCGATCTAACGCATATTGAAAAAAATTTTATGGTGTAGCGGTTGTTACCGCTACATCATAAAATTTCAGGCAACTGATAATACGCAGTTACTTTTAAAAATTTTGTATGATAATAAAGTTTACTCTACGTATATTTATACGATGTTATTCAAATATGAAGTTAATCATTGTATATACGTATATAATACTTATTCTGTTACGAGTACTTATTTAACTTATGTTTGTTTCTCCCCCTTATAACTGAGAAAATTGAAGAAATAAAAGTAGACGATTACTATTATGAAATAATCAGCATAAGTAAAATAATTTTTTTACCATGATTCGTGTCAATCCCAAATAACCTATATAATTTATTTATAAACAACATAGTTGATTACGTTCCATAAAACTCTTTAACAACAATTTCATCCTCAAATCACGCTGACTCTAATCTAAACTTTGTGATGATTTGAACAAAACAAACTTCAGGTAAAAAATAATTTAACAATCTTTAACGTATAAATACTGACAAAAAATCATACTTTTTTCAAAACGAAAAGATCCTAGGTAGCGAGAAATAATCAGATTTATATTGAAAATAGTTTAATATTTTGTATTAATTTTAAAAAAAAACTTAAAAACGATAAAAATTTATACTTTACATAATAAAGATTACGTCATTATCCCAATTTACTGAAATCGTTTCTAAAATTATACTGTACTAGCAGATGAACCCGGCGTTGCTCGGGCAAAAAGTAACGATAACAGATGAAGGTTATTATATTATAGCCGATCTTGCCCGTTTTCACCGGGTGCAAGAATTATGTCTTCCTATTCCGAGGCTAATTAGAGAATTTTTAGATGGGCCTAAAACTATGTTCAGAGTAATCATTGATCCTATCTCTTTCCTCACGGGGGTGAATTTCCAAAATCCCTTCTTACAAGTTAGTGTACATTCCCATGGCGTACCCTAACTGTGTACCAAATTTCAACTTTCAACTCCTAACCGTTTGGGCTCTGCACTTATTATTATTATTTTTATCAAACCATTATAANACTTGTTGCTGGATTTTTGAATTTAGAAATATTTATTATAAAATTTATTAATTTTTAATTAAGAAAGTAGGATTTAAAACTTACGATTTACGTTACTTTGTCTAAGACTGAAATAAAACAAAAATTCTTTAATTCAGATTACATCAGAGCGGATTTTGTGAAATCAGATGGAAAATTCGGATAATCCAAAATTTTGGAAAGTAAAATTGTTAGATGATAGGTAACTACATAATCACATATTGAAAACGGTAACGTACATTTTATATTTCGGCCAAAAAACACTTTTTAGAGAACGTATATACGTTATCATATGTTGAGACACGAGGCTTAGCCCTTTCGTCGGCATCGGATAGGCAAGATTTGCGATCGATGTTACTGGATGGCGTTCTTTCGTGCTTCGCTTCTACGCCTTCGATTTTTCCTAGTTAATGCGAATGGGAGAGAGTTTAGCGAGGTCGTCGATAAGGTGTCGGCGATACACGAGTAAAACCAACCATCTTAAAAACTCAACAAAATATAATAGTTACTACGGAATTACAAATAAACGGATATAGGAGGAGGAATATAGCTCAGTCGATCTAGCTTCTACTACTCTAGAGAGTGCTATTAATTCTGATCTCTAATAACTATTACCGACATACATACAAGAAAGATATTGGCCATACACGAGATATTTAGCCAGTAGAAAAGAGGGTAAGAAAAAGAGAAGAGGAAGGAGTGAGTAGAGAAAGGAAAAATCCTTCTGAAAGGCGTGCATATGGCTACAGTACCCTCTATGTTTGATGTTGGCGTGCAGTTTTTAGGCTGCAAAATCGTAGTCCCCCGAAGGGTCTAAAAGAAAACTTGAGTGTAGCGAACATCAACAATTGAGTGCAGCCACGAATTGTAGAAGTTAGTGCCAAGTGGCTGTTAGTAGGAACACTTATATCTACTTAATACTAATAAAACTAAACCCAATCGCAAATCTTAATACTTCTTGATAGCTAGACACACAGCACGAAAAGCAAACGAACACAATGACAAACTAGATGAAATGAATAGAACAACAGAGACAAACGAGCACGATCCCAAAATTTGTTTATTTATTCATTATTATGTTTTACACGTTAACTTACTAACTAAACTAATCTACTATAACCTAGGACGAACCTAATCAGACGACTAAAGCTAACAAACCCTAATCTAATTTAACCTAACCGGAAAGCAAGCTAAGAATCTCTAATCTAACTTACAACTAGGACTAACCAAATTTAGACTGAAAAAGAAGGCGGAAAGTGACTGAAGACTTTGCCGCTTGTTTGTCAACACGGTCAGCGGTCTCGTTGTCGAGAACCCCCTCATGATCTGGGACCCATTCAAAATCTATTCTGATGGTGTCTAAGTGTCTTAGAATGTGGTGGATGAGATAGATGAGTTTTAAGCGGCTATCTGACTTCGCGATTCTGTGTAAAGCTACCCTACTGTCAGAATAAATGTGATAGTGCAAGTAGCGTCTTTTGTCCTTCCTATGCCTAATGTGAATAACGCTAATATAAATAGCTAAAGTTTCTGCCTGTGCTATTGAGAAGTGTGTACCTAGATGGAAGCAAGCGTTGTGTAGCTCGCGGCCTAAGTAGGAGTAAACTACAAAAGCAGCATCCACATCGTCATCCATCTTGGAACCGTCAGTGTAAATCCTAAACATAGGACGATCACCTGGATATTTGAAGTAAACGTCAGAGCAAGCTTATGTTTCAAAACGTGAAGATTTGCATGAAACTCGGAGGGTCAACTTTGACACGATTCCAATACTTTCCCTTGTTATGTATAAATAACAGCCGGGAAAGAAACAAGAAACAAAGAATACTTCACTAATTTTTTAAAACTACGTGACTTAATTTTACACTATTTTACTTTTTATTTTATTTGTTATACTGTAAGTATAGTAAATACAAAATTTGCTACGAATTATACGTACAAATTTAGTTCTGCCGTACTTTTTGACGACTGTATTCATTCTGAAAGCATGTTTTACTTATACTTTTTCTCTTTTATGAGATATTTTTCTCAGTTCTCTTGAAAAACGCTGTTCGACTGTACTTAAAACTCTATAGAAAAGAATGAGCTTTCCTTACTGTACTTATAGAGACTCTATTCGGACCTGACGGTATCGCTTTACTTAACCGAAACGTCGTTTCTTTGATCCGATAAATTACAGTGGTAAATTTATTTCAAACAGAACACGTAACCTAAATGATTGAAAATGGTAAAAGCTCCACAGATAGGCAAAATGAAATGGATAGTCCAAAAAAAAAAATTCAAATGGCTACAAGCAACACAAAAATCTGGACATAAAAATGGACATTACACTCGCGATATGATGATAGTAAAATAAGCGTGGAAGACGGTTGTGTTTGTATTATAGCGCATACTATTGTTAACAAATTTTTATGACGTAAACATATTAGATTATATTTGTAAGACAATTAATGTGACGACAGTTTTAAATTATATGAAATGATTTTTCACGAATCCGTTCGTGTTCCCAACTGTTTAAATTGATTAAAAAAAAAAACAATTTCATTACTTTTCTACGATTATAGTCCTTCATAAGCACTATAACTTATGGATTAATGTTATAAATACGTATCGATTACTAATATTACATATGTTATTATCGATAAGAGAGTTTACGATTACAAAACGTGTTGCATGATATGTTCTAATTAAGAAAAACGAAAAAATAATTGAAAATTATGTTCATACGATTTCTGTTTACTTAAACAGCTCACTAAAGATAACTGCAAAGAGAAAATGACTGAATTTAACGGGGTAAGTGTTCAATATTTGATTAAAATCTTTTATTTTGTAATATAACGGAAAAGTTTAAATTAAATTATTTTCAAAATTATTTTAAATTATTGTGTAATTAAAATTTAATTTTTTAGAATCACAGAGAGAGTGTTATGGGATGTTTCCAACCAAAGTAATAACATTTTTTTTAAAAGTCATGTGAATAAAATATTAATTACTGATTTAATATGTATTTAATATTAAATTGATAAATAGTTACATGAATATTTATTTTATTTATCCGTATTTATTAGAATATCAAAAAGAAATATAAATTTTAAAATAAATCTATCCAATTTTATAAAATAGACAATTTCTTATGTATTAAAAAATATACAAATGATTTTATTTATAACAACTTTTACAATCAAAGTACTCTTTTCATTTACAGATAAACTGGACAGATTTAAACAGTCTGAAGATATTAAAATTTCAATAATTTGTTGAATTTAATTGCTGAAAATTTGGTTTAGATAATGTTAAACATTTATAAAATAATTGTAAAGCTTTAAAAAATAAATAATGTTATTGCAAATATTATAACTTACGTTTTATTATAAATGAATAGTGTAAGAGATAATTCGGTTTTATCTTTCATTACATCGGTTCCCAAACTAGTGAAAGCTATCGATTCCTTCAATAATAAAAAAATGTTTGCGGATCCTTACATATATATATTCCTGTATATATGCATACATACGTTTGTGTGTTGAAAGCGCTCTGTCAAGGAACTTCTATACAAACTAATTACATTGAAAATAAGTAATTTTCTGCATGATTTGGACGAATTTTCTTTATTAAGAGCCAATTTTAGCAGAAATTTCTCTCGAGAAGCATCGTTTTTGGCAAATTTCCCTCTTGTTTCCTTGTTTTATCTAATCAAATCGAGCCAAATAATTCTATTAGTATATATTGTTTAAAAAATAAACACACAACTCGATACGTACTAAAGTTATATTAGGTCTTCTGTAACTGTTTTGCGGATTCCACTTTGAGAAACAGTTTTATGGTAATAAAGCTGAGGAATGCGATTCGCATAACTAAAACGACAATCCGATTCCAGTACAATTTGAATACAGTAAATTTCCATTTAAGGGACCTCGATTTAACGGACAAAATTTCCGGTCTGTATGTAATACGTAAAAATTAAACTCTGTTAAAATGACTTTAGTATTTAATTAAATTAACAGATTGGTTTGTTTTTTCAAATCCAAGACACACCGTTCTGTATTTAAAATGTTTAATTATAATGTTTAACTTTTAATTATTATAAAATAATTAAGTTACATTTTTAATTATTATAAAATGGCAAAAAGCTATTAATTTTGAGGGTAGGGATAGGTTTTATAAAAAAATTATAAATGCTAATAACGAGTAAAATCGTCATTAAGTCCGACTCTACAGGAAAAATGACACACGACCTCCCTTTATCTCCCTATCCCGTCGACTTTTAACCACCAAAATTTAATAGCATCAATTCCCAAATAAACAAACCTCCCTACAAAATTTCAGAAATTTTCGAGAAAAATGTGAGATCCGAATAGCCCTGGGTCTAAATAATAATTTAAAAATAAAGTAAGATTTTTGTAGAAAAATATTCTTTCGTTTTGGTGAGAAAATAACGGTTTTCTAATGTGGGAAAACTGATAAAACAGCCACTTCCTTTGACAGAAGTATTAGCATCCTTTGTTTTTCCCTTATCTGTTAAAAATCTCGCCACAATGGGAATTGACGACCCCTCATTTCTTCCCTCTTCATCCGTTCACGTGGAAGAATCCAAACATGCTGATTGGTCGCAAATGGAGAGATATAGTCAGAATTTGGCAGTGTTTGGGAGTTCGTCTGGAGATCTGAGAGTGAAAAGTACTCCACACAATTGTTCTCTAAGGCCAACGCCTTAGGAGTTCGTCAGTAGATCCCAGATTAGGAAGATGAAATCCATACAAGCTGGAAGCGACCAACGCTCATAGTCGTATCCTATCGAAGTAATATTGTGTTAGAAACATAGGAGATAAATTTTAACATTGTGCTTATCAACACCTCCCCTTGAATAGAAGTTGAAACCTTAGAACTGAAGTATATTCGACAAATAGAAGAAGATAAAGTCAACTAAACAGGTCGTATGTTTATTAATGAATTGTGAGCTCTCTCTCTTGACATTGTATAAGTTAATTAAGAGTATCCGTTTCTCTGTCGAAGTATATATTTGACCATTCGTTTAATTTTGTTTTGTATTAAGCTTAATTTGTTTATCTTAGTTTATTAAAAATTTTTTTTCTTTATTCTCTTTAAAGAAAATGTCTCTTGACTGTTACCTGAATCACATCCCTACTCGCGTGTTTATCCGCAAGCTATAAGTTGATAAACTGGTGTCAGGTCCCTGACGAGGAAGAAGGTGAATTCGCCACCACCAACTTCCGCTATAAGTAAATTTTAACTGTAAGTCCCTCCGCACTCGATTTTCCTAAGATTGGGGAAAGGCCATTCTTTTGGACGACCGAGAACTAGTTTCAACAACTAGCCGCCGATTAAGTGGTACTAACTATCCTAGTGGAGTAGTACCCTGGCTGATCTCACATCTGGTTTTCAGGAGTGAGGTTTCGAATTTAAAAACTTTGTAGAAAGATCTCACAGTGGTGCAGCAAGAGTGGGGGTCTGAATCTAAAAATTATCATAAGGTCACAACGGGCATTGCAAGAGTGGGGTTTGAATCTAAAAACCCCCTAGAAATATCACATCTGGTGTCAGGGGTGGGATTTCGAACGGAAAAACCCCTTAGATCACACATCTGGTGTCATTTCTGAAAAACCCTTATAATTCACAAGGGGTGTTGTAAAAGTGATTTATGAATTATAAACTCAGAGATTTGATTCAGGAAAAGAGACATTAGTCGAATTGTTGCGTGGCTGATTTGAATCTTAAAAAGGGGTTGATCAAGTCGATTAATATTAAGATAATTTTAAGAAGAAATAAGTTAAGATAAGTTTAGAAAGTGGATAGAGATAGAGAAGAACCTCCGCGAGCTACGTTAGCTGGGAATCCAATAACGTTAGGCAGATTAGGTGGAATAATTCCCTTATTACCTACATTTTCTGGGGATATAAAAGGTCCAAAAATATCCGAATTTTTTTAATTTTTAGCGGATGTGACGCGAGTAGCAGCATGGTCAAAGGCACAGATGCTGGCTGTTGCCAAGTTAAAGTTAACGGGCATAGCAAGAGAATTCGTAAGAAAAGATAGGCGCATAAAGGAAGTCGATGATTATGACGAGTTCCGGAGGGTTTGAAAAACTACCATACGTTTATAGAATACAAAAATTTTATGCGTGTGTGCAGGACAGGAGTGAAGATGTTCAGACGTATGCGTCTTCAGGCGTTAGCTGAAGAGATGGAGATCGAACATGAAGGAGCCAATGACGAAGAAATTGCTATTATAAAGCGCATAATAGAGAGTGAGTTAGATGAAAGATTGAAAATTCAATTTTTAAATGGGGTTGACATTAAAATTAGACAACGTGTTATGTCTAAGAACCCGGAGACATTTGATGAGTCTCTGCAAGTAGCTATACGAGAAGAGGAAATCGAGTTACTAACTACAGGAAGAAGCACCCATATCAGAATTAGAAAAGAACATGAACAAAACGCTAGAGAGAGAAAAGTAGATATAAATGAAATACAAGAAATATTAAATGAACAAGAAGAAGGGTTATAAGAAATAGAACCTAATGCCGAAGCACAATTTAAAAAAATGGCGGCGGCTATAAGCAATTTACAAAATCAATTTGATCAATTAGCGAGAAAATCTAAAGGAGAAAGAGAAAGAGAAGAAAGTCGAAATGCATGATTTTTCCGGCCGACAGAGAGAAATTTTAACGGAAATTGGCCAACGCACAACTTCCGGCGGGAAAGAGAGAGCATCCCTCTGTATAGAGATAACTATAGAACAAATTTTAACTATGCGAATAAAAATGAAACTCCTTCCCCTCCAAGAAATAGAAATTCATGGAAAGGAATCGTAAATATTGTCGAGGAATCAAGAAGGCGACATTCCCAGTATAAAGAAAGAGCAATAAATCCTAAATGAAGAGAAAACTTTTGGAAGGGAAAATTAAATACGGTTAGTGCTGAAAATAAGCCTATTATACCTATGTTTATCAATAACTTGCCTATAAAGGTCCAAATAGACGAAGATGCTAAAAATACCCTATTGTCAACTCGAATCGTTGAAAAATTAAAGGAAAAAGCCCCAGTACATTACACGAGGAATGTGGAAATAGAAAATAGTCCTGGAAAAACTGTTTTATTGAGAAACATGGCGTTGCCCACATTCAAATTGAGAGGATTAAAATATAAGAGAATAGCGAGAATAGTCGATCACGATGTAACTTTGCCGTGCGACAGAATAATAGGAAAAGATTTTATAGAAGGAGAGAAAATCACGATAGACCGAGAAAATAAAAGGATAATTTTAGAAAATGGTAGTGAAGTTCATTTTTGCTCTCCCTGTCGCACTAAAGGAAATTATTATTGAAAAGAGCGACAGATCAAAAACCAGAAAGGAAGACAGACTTACGATATTCGGAACGAAGCGTTTTAAGAAGTGTTCGGGTGTTTCCCAATCGAAAACGCCATATGAAGAACGAACATATAGTAATAAATAATCGAAACACTAAAGGGAAACAAGGTATAGCGAAAAGAAAGAGAAATAAAAAGGCCAAAGAGATAGGGGTGAAGCAACTTCGGAAACAAAGGATAGATAAGAGAGAAGAAATAAAGTTAAATTTAAAGAAGAAGTCCTTCGATAAGTCTACGCAAAAAGTACAAGAAATGCGGGATAAAAAG
>NW_019385621.1:257988-280072 GCF_000671375.1 Centruroides sculpturatus | reverse complement strand
AAGCCTGCTGAATCTTGCGAATGGTTTACACTCGGGTATCGCCAAGGTTTTTGGCAAAATTTGATGTAATATCGCTGCTCACGCTGTTCAGTCATTTTCCAGCTTAGTGGAATCCGACGAGAGCGCACTACATGACCTCACTCATAGGCCGATTGCCAACGACTGACGCTTCCTGCAGGCGGGAGAAAATTCAGGGCTGTGCATGACTGTCCCCTCCACAACTCCACCGAAGGAGGCCTCTCGCGCATCATTGGTTTACGCGAAAAAAATAAAGGTCCGATACTTTTTGAACAGACCTTGTATGTTTTTATTTAATGATATAAATTTAAAAAATATATTTTTTTAACCATCAAAATTTTATAGCATCAATGCTCCTCACATACAAGTTATCATGCGAAATTTTGTTCTTAAACATTACTCCATCATGAGATATTAAACGAAAGAGCGTGAAAACAGGTATTGCAATCATCTCAAACTTCCGATTTTCAAACTTTAAGCCAACACATACGCATGTATACGTATCCATGGAATGTTTACTTTTTTAATTTTTGGATCAGGAGGACTCAAACGCGTAGATTTACAAAGAACGCGAAGACACGAATTTGACATGATTTCAATACTTTCCATTCTTATGTAAACATAACGGCCGGGAAACTAAAACTACATTTCAACAACACATTTTTACTATCCTGCCTCTGTTGTATATATTGATATAAGAGAACGAAAGTATGGCGATCGGTCAAAATATGACTCCAAAAAGTTTTACATTTTTTAACTCAAGGAACCTTAAAAATTCGAAAAATGCACAATATTCGGAATTTTATATATATATATATATGTATGGATGTTATAGTGTGGTGTTTGTGTGTTGTGTGAGGGCACGATTTTATTCACCCTATTTGAAGCTTAAACAAAATACTTGTTTTTCGGTTCTTGAAATTTTATGGTGTTGCGGTTGTTACCGCTACACCATAAAATTTCAGGCAACTGATAATACGCAGTTACTTTTATAAATTTTGTATGATAATAAAGTTTACTCTACGTATATTTATACGATGTTATTCAAATATGAAGTTATTCATTGTATATACGTATATAATACTTATTCTGTTACGAGTACTTATTTAACTTATGTTTGTTTCTCCCCCTTATAACTGAGAAAATTGAAGAAATAAAGGTAGACCATTACTATTATGAAATACAGTAATCAACATAACTAAAATAATTTTTCTCCCATGATTCGTGTCAATCCCAAATAGCCTATATAATTTATTTATAAACAACATAATTGATTACGTTCCATAAAACTCTTTAACAACTATTTCATCCTCAAATCACGCTGACTCTAATCTAAACTTTGACATGATTTGAACAAAACAAACTTCAGGTAAAAAATAATTTAACAATCTTTAACGTATAAATACTGACAAAAAATCATACTTTTTTCAAAACGAAAAGATCCTAGGTAACGAGAAATAATCAGATTTATATTGAAAATAGTTTAATATTTTGTATTAATTTGAAAAAAAACTTAAAAACGATCAACATTTATACTTTACATGATAAAGATTACGTCATTATCCCAATTTACTGAAATCGTTTCTAAAATTATACTGTACTAGCAGATGAACCCGGCGTTGCTCGGGCAAAAAGTAACGATAACGAAGATTAAGATTATTAGATTATAGCCGATCTTGTCCGTTTTTACCAGGTGCAAGAATTAGGTCTTTCTATTCCGAGGCTAATTAGAGAATTTTTAGATGGGTCTAAAAATATGTTAGATTTTTCACAAAAACACGAAAAAACCTCATCTAAAATAGTAACTTACAGTAGTAGCCAAGTTTTTCAGAGTAATCATTAATCCTATCTCTTTCCTCACGGGGGTGAATTTCCAAAATCCCTTCTTACAAGTTAGTGTACATTCCCATGGCGTACCCTAACTGTGTACCAAATTTCAACTTTCAACTCCTAACCGTTTGGGCTCTGCACTTATTATTATTATTTTTATCAAACCATTATAAAATTCGTTGCAATAGCAAAAGTTTGTCGTCTAACGAAACAAAGAAAACTTTCAATTGGCGTATTATCGCCGTCGGTTGCATTCGTTTCGGATCTTAAGAAGCCAGTTTCCACAGCGTTACGAAGTTGAAATGCTCAAAACGATAAACGATGTTCGATGGAGAAAGTAACAAAACGAAACGATTAGCAGAGAGTGGTTTCGATCCACCGACCTCTGGGTTATGGGCCCAGCACGCTCCCACTGCGCCACTCTGCTTCTGCCAAACAAATTAAACTGTCGGCTTTTCATACTTTCTACTTAAATTAGAGTGACATTAATTCTCTGCCACTGATATCAGTAATATGCGATGATGAATATCTTCGCAATTTTACACAATTAAAAGACTGGAATAACAGCACACCAACAAGCATAACTTGGTGTTTCTAATTTCAACTATTAAACTTCGATGTAACGGAACTAGCTTCTTTCTCATCACTCCGTCTAACTGAAGCATTTATTTTACTACGAATTTTTTTTAAATAAGAAGGATTTATGAAAAATTCAAGTATAACTGTAAATACAAATGATTTGAATTCATTAATTTTTCGCCATTTACTTAATACACAGAATGCTAAAAGCTTTTTAACATTTTCAAAATAAACACGCAAGGAATTTTTAATATGACCTTTTCGTTAAACAATTTTGTTCACCCTGTTTGAAGATTAATCAGTCCTGTGCTTTTTTTTGCTGAAAATACTGAAATTTTGCACTGAGATTTGTATATTGGAGAGTTTGATGCTATTAAATTTTGGTGTTTAAAGGTCAAGGGGTGGGGAGATAAACGGGATCGTGTGTTTCTCCACTAGAGTCTGACTCAATAACGATTTTACTCGCTATCAGCAGTTATAAGTTTCTATAAAACTCATCTATACCCCGAAAATTAAGCTTTTTGCCATTTTATAATAATTAATAATCTAGAAAAATTTTTAATTAAAAAATCAAATAACAGATGACGCCATGCATAATTTATTTATTATTTTTCCTCGTTAATGATATTATTAGTAATATTAATGATAACATTATAGTAATAGTAGTATTATTAATAACATAAAACTTAGTTTTTAAACAAAATCTCATAACAGCCGGAAAAATTTACGAAACTCGTTGCTAGATGTTGCTGATCGGGGTTATTAGGGAGGTTATTAAGTAATCGCTTATCATCCGAAAGGCCGGCCGAAGCCTTTTTGTTTTACCATACAAAATTACTCGTGAAGACCCAGGGAAATGCCTTCCGGGAGGTCTTTTAAGGGTAACTAGCCCCTACTTAAGTGTTAGACACTAGTAGAAAGCCCGGAATACTATACGTAGCCAGCCTGATCCGGCGAAACGTAAACCCACGATCGAAATCCCAGTGTTCAAGAAACCGAACTGGTTGGCCGATAGATTTTTTTAGTTAACAAACTCTTAAAAATCCAGCAACAAGTCGATGAAATTTTTAAGACTACATTTGGTGGCGCTATCCATTACGATACAGTAGTTTATCTTAAAATAACATTTTATATTTTTAATTCCTATAAAATGGGGAAAAGCTTAATTTTGAAGGTATAGATGAGTTTTATAGAAACTTGTAACCGCTAATAGCGAGTAAAATTGTCATTAAGTCCTACCCTAGCGGAGATATGACACGCGATCCCTCTTATCTCCTTATTTCCTCGACTTTTAACCACCAGAGTTTAATAGCATCAATCCCTCTAATGCATAAACCTGAATACAAAATTTTTGAAATTTTCGACAAAAAGCACAGAAATTTTTAACATAAGTAACCAACATCTAAAAGATTTAGTAAAAAGAAAGAATAAAATACTAGCACATTTAGTAAAGCGTTTTTGAATATTAATTAGCCTTTGTGATGTGACTTTCACTCTTCCAGCTGTTATGTAATACATAGCAATGGAAAGTACAGTGCGGGAATCGTGTCACATCTGCTTAAAACTTTTTTCTACCAGTAAATCTGTACGTTTTGTGAGTCCTTAAACCCAAAAATTCAATAAAGGCAAAAAAGTTCGGAGCTATGTATATACGTATGTGTATGTGTGTATGTGTGTATGTTGGCTTTTTTTTTCGTTTAATACTTCAGAAGAGTATAAAGATTAAGAAACGAAATTTGGCACTGTAGCTAATATATAAAGGGCGTTGATGATATTAAACTTTGATAGCGACGAACTACACGTAGCAGAGTGGCGCAGTGGGAGCGTGCTGGGCCCATAACCCAGAGGTCGGTGGATCGAAACCACTCTCTGCTAACAGGTTCGTTTTGCTACTTTCTCCATCGAACATCGTTCATCGTTTCGAGCATATCAATCAGTTTACCTAACGCAGTGGAAACTGGATATTTTTGCTTTTCTTAAGATCCAGACGAATGAAACCAACACCGATATGCTGATCGAAGACCTCGTTTCACATTCTGACATTTTAGTTTGCGGATACACGAAAATGTGTATTTCACAAAAAGTAAAATTTCGATATAAAAAACTCATTAAAAATTCACAAGTCAGAAACGATCATGTTACAGCGAACATTGGACACTTTCAAGTTAATCAAGCAAGTGTTACTTACTGCAATTAAAATTAATAAAATACCTTAAACACAATTCGGTGAAATTATTAGTGTTCTGTAGCAGTAAACAGATCAGTCGTTACGTGCGTGTCGAATGTGTATTCAATAAAAAGGTGAATGAAGTGTAAAAAGTATAAATTCGTAGTAAAGCAATTAAGTAAGAAAGAAATTGTTGTCTTTGCAGCATCATGGAATTAAGCACCCGCTGCTATAAAACAGAACATGGCAGCTGCGCAAAATAACCCATCTGCGTGAAACTAAAATACCACGTATACAAATTTTGAAATTTGTGCTTTACTATCGTTTACTACAATTTGACAGTGCCGTGAAATGATATTAAAAATATCAAGTAAAATGCGGAGAGCGTAGTATAAAATTTTAACAGCATTCGAATTCTGATGATTGTAGCTCGTGATTCCAAAGAGTAGTGCATGAAATAATTATTAAGGTCAAATTAAAGTATTCTTAATGCGAGCAGGCCGAAAATCTAACTGATCCTGGCAGGTTCAACACAGGTCGGACGTTGCAACTATCGCAGAATGTAAAGTGTGCAACCATTGATCATCGGCCAATAACTTATACGCGAGAAGTTCAAGAAATCTCAAAGATCAATCGTTCTAATTTAAAATGAACCACTATAGTTAAATCTGCAGGGTGCCGATTGACTGCTAACTGGCGAAAAACGTAAACACACCCGTGAAGACGCATGCGTTGAAGTTGTTGGTATATATAGAGCCGACCGGTTAGTACTAAGTGTACAACTTCGGTCGTACATATTCTAAAATTGGAACGATACAGAGAAGATTAGCATGGCCCCTGCGCAAGGATGACACGCAATATCGTGAAGCGTTCCATATTTTTTTTTTAAATCTAACTATTCGAATCGTTTTTGCGACGAAATGAATCTTTCTTAGCAGACGAGCGGTATATCTAAAAACAGACGTTCTCAATTTTCTGAAAACTTGTCAACGCTTTCTTCTTATCGAAAAGAGTATGTGGTTTTAAACGTACTCTTCACCTCTAATACTCCTGCTAAATTTTAAGTGTAGAAACTATAAAAGCAAGATAATAAAAAAAAAAGACAAATGAAACGAGCAAATGTTTATTGTGACATCTTCACAATGTCGGGCTGCAATTTTTAATCAAATTTTTAATTTCTTGTAGTTTTTGAACAAAAGAAAGAAAGAAAAAAAAAGGAAACGTCTACTAAAAATGTAGTTAACCTAACCAAACCAATCTAACCGAAGAACCGCCATTAGGGTTACCTAGGTACACTTCAACCACCGGATGTACTGTGGTGGCATTTCGAATTACACAAAATCATTTTTTTTTTACACTGGCACCTATTTATAGTACATAAATCAGTTCGGCCTGGGTCAAACTAGTTAAGCCTAAAGTATTTAGGCGAAACTAGATTATCCTAGGCTAAACTAGTAGCCTATATCCTGACATGCGTAGGACAGGGGCGTGCCGTGACATTTGATGATAGGGAAGCTGTGTTTCTATAAGAAGCCGACTTCCAGGAGCAATCAGTTAATTCTTTCTTTAAATGTATTTTTAATAGATTATTTATCTGACGTACTTAATAAATAAACAAGTTCATTATAATTACCTCTGTTATTAGTTTCAATAGATTTTCTTTGCCTCTAAATGCCAATTCTTGCTTTGATAAAGACATATAACATTTATTTAGATATATCTATTAGCTGTAACTATCTCGTTATAATTTTCAATATTTATTTTATATTATTTACTAATGTTAAATTCTATTCCGCTTTGATTTCAAAATTGCTTTAAATACGAAAGAATCGACGATTTTTCGTGTCTTTTGCCAGCTAAATTGTCAAAGCCATTCTTATTCCACACACTAATGTCATTTGAAAATAGTACGCAATCCAAGAAAAGAATTTTTGCACATTTATGCATTTACAGAGCCATTTTATCGTGAAAATGTCGAACAAATTTTTTTATTCAAGTGTTTATATTTAACTTAGGCATTGGCCTTTCTCTTTTAATAATGTTTTCTTTTTCATAATATGATCTTGAGCCAAAACTTTTTTAAAATAAATTTTCAATATCGCAATTACATTCCGAATCGCTAGCCACGATATAAGAGCTAAAATTAAAAATAAAATTATAAAAACTTATTCGGTGAAATAAAATGTGCGGTGGATATACATACCTGGTACAAAACCTTCTTCAATTGTATGAATATACTTTTAAAGAAAATTATAATTAAATATAGCTTTGTAATGAAATGTACATAAAAATAACATAAAATGTACTTTTTAAATCTTAACCACTTAGTCAAATAGCTCTCTACGAGTGGAATCAGAGACGGTCCTGCTAGATGTCAGGTGTGTACATGCACGCGGGCTGCCAAATCCCGAGGGTGCCGATACCGGTGAATGTCAAATGTCAAATGTCAAAAGATACGACAGGGTTCTTGTAAATTTTAAACGTTACTCATCACAGCTGTAAAAGTCTAGTTAAACTTAATACATTGTCCGTCGTTTGTTTTCTAATTCATTTTAGGACCAGGTGTTGTTTACGGAAATTTCCAAAATTTACAACTTTTCGGTCACTCTCGTTGAACTAAAAAAATGTCTGTCTTTATTACATCTAATATTTCGAAGAAATCATTCCTACTGTACTCAGCTAGAGATTGGTTCGGTTAGACTTTTGTTTAAGTAAAATTTCAGCTCTTTTATCAGGGTTTTGTTTATGTCGCCAATTCCCTAATCGCTTTATTATTTAACTACTTCTTAAGTAGAAATAAGTCAAAACCAGTTACTTTGTACTCGAATATTTGTAGTGTCCGGAAAAAGTGGAAAGACAAAATTTTATGACAAACAGATACATAAATCGTAAATTCAAGGAAAATAAATTCTAGAGCTTTTTCTGTACCTCGTGCATCTCTCTCATTCATTAAATTTAGTCGTAAATGACGCTGTCGAAGTAACAGTCAATTTTTTAACATTGTACAAGAATTATACACGTTTAATCCTACATCCCCTTAAAGATGGGATATACGAAATAGTAATATCACCGGTTTAACATTGAAATCCGTGAGTAATATAAAATCGGAGAGCGGAATAAATATATCAAATATTTTAATGATTTTTTTAAACTCCTGTCAACTATACAGAACTATCCTAAAAACATACCAGTAAATTCTTATCAGTTGGGTTAAGTTATAAATCTACTCGTTATTCACGTAATCGGCCAAATATCTAGCGGGTGGGCGGCTAACAGCCTGGAACCGGTCCCGGACAGAATTGGAAGCGTTGGAATGTGTAGCATCAACTCAAGGTCGTAGGCTTCCACCGGCTAAACCTGGGTGAGGTTGGTGCTCTGTAAAGTGCATGCACAAATCTGGCTTTTTGGAATCTGACAATACAGAGATTCCACTTCGCCACTAATATACGAATGTACAGTAGAGCCTCGATTATCCGACCCCCTATCAACCGACCCCTCGGTTAACCGACCGTCCTAGTCGGCAAATTTCAAATGTCCGCTATTGATGTGGCGCTACAATATTTGGCTATGTCTTGGCTACTTTAATATTATTTTTACGTGTTTTAGCTGGCAACACTGGATCGACCATGAAAGGGAGCTAGTATTTAAACGAGGCTTAACTTTTTAATTTTTAACGATACAATAGCGATGATTATTATTTTAAAAAATTTTTGTTAGGCTTAACATCGATAAAAATTCAACGCAAAGTAGGTTAATAGCGATATACTAATATACTAATTACATGGGATACAATAATATACTACACTAATAATAGATTTTTTCATACTTTTTCGTTTTTCATATCCGCCCTTTCAATTATCCGACCAACCCCAGTCCCCAATTAGGTCGGATAATCGAAGCTCTACTGTACAATAGCAATCTTATTTTTTTTTCACGTGTAGTATAGGAATTTGTAATAAGATACATAATGCGGTTATAATAAAATATTGTGCGATTATTTTCATATAATTAAAATTAACTTGTATTTATTTTTTATAAAATACAAAGGAAGCGGCGCTTCCACCGCTTCTAATGACGGCACGCCACTGGCGTAGGATAAACTAGTTTGGCCTGAAATCAGGTTTGGCCGGTAACATGTATATTTCCTTCGTTATTTTATTTGTATTTAAATTTTTGTTCCATTTTGTTTACATTCGAATTTGTTTAACCTGATGATGGCCAACGGGTTTGGCTAAAAAACGTTTGTTATGTTTTTTATTAAATTTTTCACCAACTTAAGGTGTTGTGTTATTATTATTATTTTTTTTTTTTTGTTACATTTCCTGGCAATAGAAGGCGCTACGTGTAAACCAGAAAATGGAATGAAGATAAAAATCAGTTGATTTACAAACATCCGATAGATATTTTGGAATGCGATGTTCGACATTATCTGAGTTAGCTGTATGTGAACCTAACTGACGGGTTTCGTAGCAATTGGTCGAACGGGTGTAGAGCGAAGAAACATTTGTAGGAACATTCTCATTTACATATATGAATGGTTTGTGTGTGATAAAAACGTACTATACTATTAAAAATTATATGCTCTTGCAACATATGAATTATGTAACTACAAATGACATGTGAAACAATTTAAAAAAATAATAATAATAATAAATTGTCCACCGGTGGCGCGAACCCAGGCTTACATGCTCAGGACGACACAAGCGGCGGAGCGTAGCGCGTTCCACATCCGATCACCACGGGCCCCAATAGTACAATTGTCATTGCTTCTGTTTATACTGAACAGAAGCAATAACAATTGTACTATTATTAATGTACTGAACTAAATATCTGTTAACAATGGCAGTGTTAACAAAGGAAGTGTTACGTAACAATTAAATGTTAAGAGACCTGCAAGATTTACAGGCACAGATGCGGTTCTTTTGCGTTTTTCATTGCGTTTTAATAGGGTACTTCAAAAGAATATACATTATAGGGGGATCATGTGTCATATCTCGACCTAATGTCATACATTATTATTATTTAATTTCCTTTTTAAACTGATTATTGCCATTAAAATTATGCATTTTTCCATTCCATAATAGTTAAAAATATAGAAAATTTTTACAACAAAATGTCATAACAGATAGCACCACACAATTTTATATTGTAATTGAAAAGTAGTTATTATAAGTCTTCCTACTAACAGCCTCTTGGCACTAACTTCAACACAGCTATTAGTGAGGGCACTGAATCATTGATGTTCGCTACACTCAGGTTTTCTTTTAGACCCTTCCGGGGACTACGGCCTTGCAGCCTATCAACTTACTATCAATATTTATATTATAATATCATCGATTTTGACGAGAGACAGTGATGCGTTTTTCCAAATTTCTTAAATAAATTCGATAATATTTAATAAATGTTAATTTAAAATAGGAAAAAAAAGTTTAAAGGAGAGTTTCAAACAGATCTATCAATACTTAGGCGACTTACCGTCACTTGAATTCGAGTTTGAAGCAGATGGAACTGTTCAGAATGTCCACAAGAAACATTCTGGAACACCACGGACATCTTTGAGGAACGCTACAAGGCAAGAAACGTTAATGGAAACGTATCGCCAGAGTTCTAGAAAATCTGTGCGGCAAGGAGGTCGTAAGAATTTCAAAGCAGTGTCCATGACATTTTGAAGCATTGACGTTCCAAGAAGAGCCCATGCTCTCAGTAATGATGATCCCAACCACAGAGGAGTTTTGCAAGTGGTACTGTACACTACATCATAGTTTTCCTGTTAACAATAGGAACCATGCCGGTCATCTATCTCACACCTTTCAGGAGAAACGTTTTGAATTGAAATAAGATGACTTTTCGTTTGCGTCAGAAATTCGTATATAGTTAATCGATAGTTCGTATATAGCAGGGAAAGTCTATCTAATTCTGTTCTCGAGATTAAGGAAGGACAGACAAATAGACAGACGCCAGTGGGAATTTATATCTCTGCAATTTGATAATTGCAGCCCCAAAAATAAGCCAAAATATTATCTTAATTTTTATTAACATAAAAGATAAATGATGTTTAACAAAATTCAGGTGTAGGCCTGTAGCCTGCCTTAGGAAAGAATTAAAAACAAATCCAGCAACAAATTGTACAACTTTTCCAGCAAAAAAGAAATGAAAATTATTTTGGCGTCATCTGATATGATATTTTATTTAGAAACTTTTTTATATTTTTTATTTTTTCTCCTCTCTAAAAATTACTCACCTTCCAGCTACAAATATTGAAGTTATTCGGAAATCCGAAGCAATTCTAGCATTAAAATATTCATGTTTTTGGATAATAATTCAACAAAAACAATTTGTTTTTAGTTGATTTTCCAAAAAAGCAGAATCAATTTAANTGAAAATTATTTTGGCGTCATCTGATATGATATTTTATTTAGAAACTTTTTTATATTTTTTATTATTATAAAATGGCAATAAGCTTGATTTTGAAGGTAGAGACGAATTTTAAAAATATTTAAATGGTATTAACGGTTCAAGTCTGTATTAAGTCCGCTTTAACTCGAGCTATGAACTTTCTCTATCCCCACCTCTTGATCTTTAACAATCAAAATTTAATAGCATCAATGCCCCTTAAATACAGGTTTCTACGACAAACTTCGTTTCTTAATTTTTGCCCCATCCTGAGACATTAAACGAAATAAACGCCAACAGATACACGGAATTTTCTCTCGCTATTTTAACTTTTCTGTGTTCAGGTGTCTCAAATAGTCCAGATTTGCAAAACCTCAGAGGGTCAAATTTGACATGATTATTTTATCCCAACAAATCTTTAATAAGCTAGTGTTGAATTGGTCTTTACGTTATACTAAGCTAATCAACGATGAGTTGAATTTGAGCTTTGAAAGGCACCAGTCTAGCGTGAGAATACGGACGAGGGTCCAGGCCCTCTAATCGTCAGATCTGTTAGACCTGCTCACCTTGTCACTGGATGGCTTAATTTTTCTCAGAACCCGAGTGGTAAGATTCTGTGTGGGTTTGTGCATAAATAATAAATATCAGGAAAGAAGGACTTTAAATATAAAATTAGCAATTTAATGAAAGAAATAACAACAAGGACAATTAATAGTACAACAAACCATAAAAAGATAACATAGGCGTACAGATATAACATACGACTATAATCCGTATTACCGAGAATATAGAGGGTATGGATAAGATAGGAATTATCTCTTATCACTATTCTAGGGTATATCTTAATTAATTAATTTAAATCGAGAGAGAGAGTTTTACAATTAACTTTTACCTCGTTGTTCATGTTGAATGACTTTAACTTGGTGGTTATCTTGAAGGAGTCTATGTGGCTAGATCATAGCTGAACGGCCGGTCCTATGGCTCGTGTCTTCAAGGCTATCTGGGATGATCTGCCCCGAGTCTAGCTACCTCGGCCTTTTTATTACCGAATATTTCACAATAATAATTCTTAGAAATGAGTTATGACATTTGAGCAGGTGGTGTGCAAAATTCTAAGATAGGAGGCGTGGAGGAAGGATACAAAACATCCTCATTTCTGGTTAAATGTTACATGACAGAGCAGTTTTGCAGGATGTAAAAGTTTTATAACCTTTTTTGGTTATGTTTTATTAATTATTCCAAATTTTATCATTTTTTTTTATATTTTTGAGTGATATTAAAGTATATTATTTATTAAGTTGGTTTGGGATAAAAATTATGTAACTCTTGTTCAGAGCACCTCCGGATTATCACACCAGTCACTGATTGTTGTCTTTTGCCAGCCACGAATATCGGCCTTTACTCTCTCAATTCTACTAATGATCACCATTTTAGAATGAAAAAAAATCCTATTACGATATTAAGAAATTCAGTTCCATAATTTCACTTAATATGTCACGTAAAAATACTTTTATCTATTCTGTATGTTTATCTAATTCATATTAAAAGCTTACCTAAACTTAGGCTATATTTAAAACTTACAAAGGTAAACTTGCATCAAGCAACTTAAACTTGCTTGAGATATTAGTTAATTCAAATTTATAAAGCGGTTATTTAAGAAAATTTAAAATACATTTTCGAAATAGGAAGAGAAACACGTGACTAATTTTATCACAAATATAATAAAAGTCACGGCCGTGACTTCCCGCCAAGTAAATAAGTCACCGACTGAAAACCAGAAACTCTGATACAGGTATCAGAGTTAATGGTTTTGGGGGTCTATTTCTCCACCCCCTAAACACCTAAAGTAATTCCGAATATCTCGTTCGAGATAAAATTATTTTCTTAGGTAGTGTGCAAAATTTTAAGATTTTCTATAAAGCGGTTGCCGAAATATAAGCAATTGAAAAGTGTAAAAATCGCCAACAAAGCTGTATTTTCTTCGTTGGTCGGTGACTGAACGAGTCGCCTAGCGCAGACCGAATTGCACGTCATCGTCTTATGTCCTTACGTATTTATACAATTATTAAAGAAAAACATCTGAGATGTAAAAAATCACGCCAAGTAAAAACTTCTGACAAATTAGACGATGGTCAAAATTTTTCTTAGCAGTTTTTCTTTGGTGAAAAACAAGCTTGGCGCTCAGAGGCAAAATGTAAAAAACAATAATACAGGTAAAAGTATTTTGGGTACCGCTTTCAAGTGCCAAGCTTGTTTTTACCAAAGAAAAACTGCTAAGAAAAATTTTGACCATCGTCTAATTTGTCAGAAGTTTTTACTTGGCGTAATTTTTTACATCTCAGATGTTTTTTTTTTGATTTACATACTTAATATTTACAGTATCGTTTTTGTTTAAATTTTTAGTAGATTAAAGTTAACAATTTGAATCGGCATATATTTAAATATAGTTTGATTATATACACTCGATTTGCATATAAATCGTTATTGTCAGTTCTATCAATTTATATATAAAGCAAATCGCTTATATATTCACAAATTCTAATAGTATATTTTTGAATTATACTAGAATTATTATTTGGGCCTATAAAAAATGTGATTATTCTGAATATACAGGATGTATTTTTTATCTTGAGACAATGAAATATCTTAATTGGATCTCATTATTTTGGAAAAAGGTGTAGACGAAAGTTGTAGGGTGTCGAGGGGGCAATAAATTGGTGACTTCAGACGTGACCTTGACCTTGACCGTCAAGATCATGTGGAAGTCGAGTCCGTTTTTTTCAATGAAAACACATATTTTTGATCCCGGAAATGGAAAAAGCAGGAAATTTTACATTCAGATATAGTTCAAAGGTCAAGATTATTTTAAGGTTAAAATTAAAAGCGTATACTAATGGGAAACCATATTTTTTATTAATGAATTTATTATTAATTATGGGAAACCATATTTTTTTTTAGACAGGGAGGTAAAATTTACATTTTTTTCACAACCATATTGCTGTCACCTTTAAAAGCATTCACTACTTTTAGCATTATCCAGGAGTAACAATGTGGACATAGTAGTTTTCTGCACCCTTTGAGGTGCTTATTTTCAGTTTGTCACTTTGCCTTTCACTATCGGGATGCATGTTTTCAGTGAGTCACTTTACTTCTCACCATTAAATGAGATATTGGTTTTGGGGAAAATTTTATAACATGTTCAAAATGATGCTTTTCCACTTTGATGCATTTGTTGAGCTGCGCTTAAAATTATCGAGATTGAGATGACCTTCAGACGTCAAATTCAGAGTACTTAAGGTCATAACTGAATGTGAAATTATCTGCTCTTTTCATGTAAATGTAAATTTTACCTCCCTGTTTATTTCAGTAATAAAAAATATGGTTTCCCATTAGTAAAAGCTTTTAATTTTAACCTTAAAATAATCTTGACCTTTGAACTATACCTTAAGATCAAGGGTATATCTGAATGTAAAATTTCCTGCTCTTTCCATTTCCGGGATCAAAAATATGTGTTCCCATTGAAAAAAACGGACTTGACTTCCAAATGATCTTGACGTCAAGGTCAAGGTCACGTCTGAAGTCACCAATTTATTGTCCCCTCGACACCCTACAACTTTCGTCTACACCTTTTTCCGAAATAATGAGATCGAATTAACAATCTCCATTTGAATTTAATTCTAAATAAAATCATTCGTAATTTATTTTCAAAAAAATTTCTTTTTTTTTAAACACAATTATTCGTATTTGCATTTATGACACACGCTGAAGTAAATTCTAAGATTTGACTATTTTTACGATATATTTGAACGTATCTAGCGTCAACCTGTATTCCATTCTTCCATTCTGACATCATCCTAAAATTGAAGCAATTAGAAAAAATTTAATTCGAAGATCGATAAAAACATTGAACATTTAAACATTGAACATTAGTTGATCGCGGATTCGTGCCTCACCATTGAGCTAGATATGTAAAGCCTACTTGATTTACTTCACCTGTAAAATATCAAAATAAGAACCAATTTATTCGGAGGCACACCCATCTGGGCACATCGCCAACGTGTTTCGTTGCCGTATTCCAATAGATTTTATATGCTATTTGGTAGTCTTTTAATAGAAAAAGTCGAATAAAAATGAAAATTAGCGAGGATAATATCAATTAAACTTTGCTAATAAGTAAGTAAGTTACAATTCCTTCTCCAAATTTATTAATCAAAATTGAAATATTTTGTTTAAACATTATATTAATTGGTTTATCATATTATTTTTACTAATTTTTAAGGTTTAGAACCAATCTTCGTTTTCCACAGCAAAAATTTTGGTTACCAAATTTTTAGAGAGCGTATCTACCGTGTAAAAACAAAACTAAATTTAATAGACAAAAATATTAAATCCACTTCTTGTCTTTCTAAAAATTTTACAAATACTTCCTATTGATTTTGCTTTATTTAATAGAGGATTTGTGCAAACAATAATTAATTCGATTTAGTATGAACAGTTGTTAATTCAGTATCGTAGCTATGCCCACGCGGATATTAATGTTTGTAGATCATTATTTAAGTTATTTTCAATATTTTCTCATCTGTATAAATAAAATTTAATCAGAAAAATTTCCATCTTGGCATGAAATTTTAAATTCGAAAATTATTCTAATAAAATGATGCTATATGTCTATAATTTATATAGAAAACATTGATGTATAATTTATTTTATATAACTTATATACATAATCTACTAAGAATTATTATTTATTTTAATTAATATTTATTAATTCACTACATAATCACAGTAATTTATATAGAAAATACATACAGTGGAACCTGATTAAATCAGGGAAAAAATTCGGNATTTGGACTTTAAAAGTTTCGTGTAACACGAAACATTTAAGTCCGAATTTTTTCCCTGACTTAATCAGGTTCCACTGAATTTATTACGGAATTGGTTACGGAAGTTTAGTTAAAAATTAAGATTTTTGCGCATGGGTTTATCGGCGACCCATAATAAACTATCCGCACGATATTTCTCTGTCTCATTACGTGGAATCGTTTCGTCAATGTAAACCTCTCGGTGTTGACCAGAAACTCGAAAATGCTAAACCTAATTGTTGGTAAATAAGAAAGGCTTTCCCAAATGGCTGAGCCATTCACTCCTGTGTTTACTAATGATTGTTTTAATTGCAATATTTTGCGTCTAGAATCGATCTTTTTTTTTATTTATTTATTTATTTTTATCATAAACAAACTACTCTTTACAATTGCTATGCTTTTAAAATTTTGCAGCGAAAGATAAAATTTTTGATATAGAATCGGACTATAATCTTTTTTTAAAATAATTTATTAAAAATCCATTTATTTATTATGTCGACTAGTTGGAGAAATCCATTGGCAATGAAATAAAACAAACAAAAGCAGATTCCAATGGCAGTTTCTAGGTCAAACACGCTGCCAGAAACCACTACCTCCATCCCGTATCACATGACACGATGTTTACTTTTATACGTTTGTGATTTTCGCGCTTTATAGGACGTTTCTGGTTAGTTTATTCCATACACGAACGTTAATTGATTAATTTATTCGAATTAAATAGTTCGACGAATTCTAGTTAACTAGTTTGATATAATAAGTAAATCCCTATTCTAGACGATCGGGGATAAAAAACCTGTGGTGTGCCGTCATTGGAAGCGGTGGATGTGCCCCTTCCCTTGTATTTTCTAAAAAATAAATACATATTAATTTTAATTATACGAAAAAAATCGCACAATATTTTATTATAACCGCATTATGTATCTTATTACAAATTATTATACTACACGTGAAAAAAAGATAAGATTGTTATTGTATATTCGAATATTAGTGCCGGAGTGGATGCGTTGTATTGTCACCATCCAAAAGCCCAGATTCGCGCACGCGCTTTACAGAGCACCAACCTCACCCAGTTTAGCCGGTGGAAGCCTAGGACCTTGGGTGGCTGCTACACGTATACCACATCCAAATCTATTCGGGATTGGTTCTGCGCTGTTAGCGGCCTGCCCGCTTGATATTTCGCTGCCCTCGTCCGATTACGCGAATCACAAGTACATTTATAACTTAACCCAACCGATAAGAATTTACCTGTATGTTTTTATGATAGTTTTCTGTATAGTTGACAGGAGTTTAAAAAAGTTCATTAAAAATATTTGATATTTTTATTCCGCTCTCCGATTTTATATTACTCACGGATTGCAATGTTAAACCAGTGATATTACGATTTCGTATGTCCCATCTCTAAGGAGATGTAGAAAAAACGTAACAATTCTTGTATAATGTTAAAAAATTAACTGTTACTTTGACAGCGTCATTTACAACTAAATTTAATGAATGAGAGAGATGCACGAGGATACAGAAAAAGCTCTAGAATTTATTTTCCTTAAATTTACGATTTATGTACCCGTTGTCATAAAAATTTCTTTTTCCACTTTTTTCCCGAGAGTACAAATATTCGAGTACAAAGTAACCGGTTTCGACTTATTTCTACTTAAGAAGTAGTTCATTTAAATAATTAAGCGATTAGGGAATTGGGGATATAAACAAAACCCTGATGAAAGAGCTGGAATTTTACTTAAACGAAAGCTTAACCGAATCATCTATAGCCGAGTACAGTGGAGACTGATTTCTTCGTATTATTAATTAAAGTAATAAAGATAGACATTTTTCCAGCTCAACGAGAGTGACCGAAAACTTGTACATTTTGGAAATTTCTCAGGACACTTGGTCCTAAAATGAATTAGTTAGAAAACAAAGACTATTAAGTTTAACATATTTAGATTTTTACAGCTATGGTGAAAAGCGTTTAAAATCTACAACAGCCCTGTCGCGTTCTTTGAGATATACTAGTGATGCGACAAAAGAGGTATTTGACATTGATTGGTATCGGCACCCTGGAGATTTGGCAATCCGCGTGTATGCACGCAGTACAACCTATTCTGATTCCATCCATTAGTCACTCGTAGGGAGCTATTTGACTAAGTGAATTGTTTTAACATTTAAAAAGTAAAGAATATTTTATGTTATTTTTATGTACGTTTCTTTACAAAGCTATATTTAATTATAATTTTCTTTAAAAGTATATTCGTACAATTGAAGAATATTTTGTACCAGGTATGTACATCCACCACACATTTTATTTCACTAAGTAAGTTTTTCTTATTTCATTTTTAATTTTAGCCCTTATATCGTGGCTAGCGATTTAGAATGCAATTGTGATATTAAGTCCGGTTTTTACTGGCTTATCGAACAAACGAATACAAATGGACCCTAGACCATCACTGACGTGCAATTAACTGATACCCCTGGAAGTTGGCTTCTTACAGAAACACAGCTTCCATATTATCAAATGTCACGGCATGCTACTGGTCTCCATATTATAATTTTTGGAATTGCTTGGAATTTTATTCCATAAAATACTTAGGAATATCCAGGCAATTTCAAAAAATAGTTGTTTTATAGATTGCCTAAACATCTAGGCATTCTATACAATGTCTGAATTTCATACTTTGCCAGTAACATACTATATATACTGAGTAGCCAAATTATTATGACCAGTTCACATTGTTGATCCATCTTTTTTCAGTAATACCATTTGAATTTATCTTGGCATGAATTCTATTGGATGTCAGTAAGTGCCTTGGAGAATATTAGCCAAATGCAATAAATTGCAGCCTCCAACTCTGGAAGATTTGATGGTGGCAGATCCAGCTGTATGATTCTCCTTTCAACTTCATCTCACAAATGCTCATTTGATTGAGAAGCAGGGAGAAGTCTCCATAATGCTCCTCAAATCAATGATAAACAATTTGAATGCTATGATATGGAGCATTGTCTTGCAGGAAATACCTCTCACCACTAAGATAAACCATGTAACTAAGTTGACTTAGTCAACAATGATATTTAAATGTGTTTGGGCAGTCAGATACTCCACATGAATCAAAGGACCCATAAAAACATGTCCAAGATCATATCATCATCTCCACCAGCTTGCATAGTAGTGACATTGCAAGATTTATCCATGCTTTGGTATGGCTATTTCCATGTCCTCATCCTTCCATATGCACTGTGTAGTTGAAAACATAATTTGTCAGACCATATTACTCTCTCCCACCCACATTCTGTCCAATTCTTGTGTTCCTGAACAAATCAGAGGCACTTCTTGTTCATTTCAGATAGCAATGGCTATTAGAAAGGCCTTCTGCTTCTGTAGCTCATATATTATAATGTATAGTGAAGTGTACNGTATTAATAATTAAAGTAATAAAGATAGACATTTTTCCAGCTCAACGAGAGTGACCGAAAACTTGTAAATTTTGGAAATTTCTCAGGACACTTGGTCCTAAAATGAATTAGTTAGAAAACAAAGACTATTAAGTTTAACATATTTAGATTTTTACAGCTATGGTGAAAAGCGTTTAAAATCTACAACAGCCCTGTCGCGTTCTTTGAGATATACTAGTGATGCGACAAAAGAGGTATTTGACATTGATTGGTATCGGCACCCTGGAGATTTGGCAATCCGCGTGTATGCACGCAGTACAACCTATTCTGATTCCATCCATTAGTCACTCGTAGGGAGCTATTTGACTAAGTGAATTGTTTTAACATTTAAAAAGTAAAGAATATTTTATGTTATTTTTATGTACGTTTCTTTACAAAGCTATATTTAATTATAATTTTCTTTAAAAGTATATTCGTACAATTGAAGAATATTTTGTACCAGGTATGTATATCCACCAAACATTTTATTTCACCAAGTAAGTTTTTATTATTTTATTTATTATTTTAGCCCTTATATCGTGGCTAGAGATTCGGAATGTAATTGTGATATTAAAAATACATTTAGAGAAGTCTACGTTTATTACTGGCTTATCGAACAAACGAATAGTGAATGGATTTACGAATGGACCCTAGACCATCACTGAGGCGCAATTGACTGATTGCCCGTGGAGATCGGCTTCTTACAGAAACACAGCTTCCCTATCGTCAAATGTCACGGCACGCCACTTAGCGAGTTACATTTACAGCTCTGAACGCTCTTTATATTCTTGTGTATATGTGCAGTCACATAGTTATGCAGTTTTATAATTGTTTGATTGTATATAGATTTACTGCTTCTTATTCTTCTATTTCATTTCTGGTTTTGTGGTACTCCATTTTGTTATCCTTTACTTGTGTCCTGTATAAGCTATACGCTAAATAAAATAAAAGATTCGATAAAAGTTACTTTAATTAAAAATTATTAATAATTACAATTAATAATAATATTCACGTGTCTATAATTAACATATGTATCTGGGCTCAAAATTCAATAATTTTTCACGTCAATGTTGGGGGCAATGCTTCCAACATTGTCTTCATGTCCTGGCAACTATACCCACGTCTACAAGTCAGTACTGTACCAGCGATTTACAAATTACACTAATTTAATTTTTTTTATATCTTATAAAACATCAAATATGAATGCATGACAAACATTAGTAAATTAATAAAGTTATTTAAAGTGCCATTCTTAAAAAATTTTAAAGAAGAAAGTAATTATGATCCATTTAGAATTTATTTCATAACTTAACAAAATAAATAAATTTAATTCAAAGGAAAATAACAATTCTATATCTCATATTAGGATGAAAATATGAATATTTTTTAATATTCTTTATACAGTGTGCAGTTTTTATCTTGAGACAATGAAATATCTTAAAAAAGGAAATTTATTGAAACAAGACAGATGAAAAGAAAGTGTAAAAAGAGAGTTGATTTTTTTCCAGATCATGTTAAATCAAAATCGTGTAAAAATAGAAATAAAAAGAGTATAAATCTTTGTAAACAATACGGAAGCAGAAATATAAGAACAAACTCACAAATAATAGATGTTGTTTACAGATTTCTTTTACATATTCTATTATTAATTTTATATAATACTTATTTACATATACATTGGCGCATTTAGAAATATAGCGCCCCTACGCCTAAAGTTTGCAGGCGATCCCAAACTAATAGTGCGACTTTTGCACTATTTCTCTGTTCATGAAAAATATATTCGTATATTAACGATAGACTACTCAATTGTGATCTGTCACTACTTCAGGTTTTAATTTACACTAATTCCTATGCTAATTGTTTCTGCATAAAATTAGTTGTTCATTATTTTGTTGTTATTTCTAAGACATTGCGCGACTCTGTCGTATCACGATAGAAGCCAAAAAGTAAGCAATCCTTGCACTTGTTAGACACAGAAGAGGCGATCCTTGTATTTACCAGCCCCGGGAGAGACGATTCTTACACTTGTCGCCATGGAAAGAGGACAAGCGTGTTTTGTTGGATTTTGCGCGCCTATTTTACTTAAGGCGCATGTAATGCTGCTTTTATTTTTGACCCCTAGTATTATATTCTGTTAGTTGAGAACAGCACATCAGAGAGCATGGATATTGTCACATTAATGCCTGTGCATATCGAAAACAAAGTCATGGACACCTACTTTTTACATTTAAATAAACACGCATTATATTTTTGTATTCATCATCGTAATTAATGGAAAATGGCAATGTTTAATGAAAATAAATCGAACACAATTCTGTAAGACATATAGAAGAGGCTTCGCTAACGTTCCGCCTCAATTATTATTTTGAATTTTTGCTTCCCCATACTTTTGCACCTTAATTAAGCCTGGGCCTAATAGGAAATGATTTATTAATTTATTTATAATATAAAGTTATAAATATAATATACAGGCCTATGTACAAAAATGAGAAATTATAGAAAATTCAAAATAAACTTAAATTTAATAATTAATTTTACTATTTTATTGTAAATTTAAAAGAAATTGCCGTGTTTCCCCGAAAATAAGACATCCGCAGAAAATAAGACCTAGCACAGATTTTGCGGAATTGCGAAATATAAGACCTCCCCCTGAAAGTAAGACCTAGCGAAGTTTTTTTTAGTTGTAACGGTCATCGACAGATGGTTGAAAGTGGCCGTTGGTTTTTTGAAAGTACAGCCACTGATTGGTCAGCAGGCAATTACTCCACACGGCATGATTTGCATAAGACTATGGCTTGGGAATCACAGATTTGCA
>NW_019385621.1:246106-257601 GCF_000671375.1 Centruroides sculpturatus | reverse complement strand
TATCGAGGGACGAGTTTTCGAGGTTCTACTGTATTTCTAATGTTGTCAATGATATGATGAATAATTAAATAAATTTGTAAAAGAATAAGAAGAAAGAGATTATTATATAATTCAAATTTTATAACTACTGTATATTTTTATAATTCAAAATGTAATCAGACTTTACATTATATTCCTGAACGAGTAAATTGAACAATTTCAAAAGATCGTCTTATTGGTCCTGGTCTCTCATTGAAATACAGTTACTGGAAGTTTCTGAATTTTTAGAAACTGTAATTAATATATATGTTCAAACGACCTCACCCTACATCAACGCTAACATGGCTTGATTCAATTTAATTGTGTACTTCACAAACCCAGAAATGTTTAATGACTACTAGCAAACAGTGGCTGGCACACACTTTGAATTTAATGTTTGTATGATCCAACGCTTTTACTCCTATTAACTGTTTCAGTAGATATATTAAAAGTGTTAGGTGTATGAACGCCAATATTAGAAACTGTATATCGTGAGTGGCAAAATATAAAAAAAATTGTGTTGAATGTTTAATTACAACGTCTGCTCGAAGTCTAAAATAAGCTCTTAATTTACACTGATTCAAACTATCGCTTAATTTCATTCATTCGTATATGAAACGATTATTTTCGAACACGAACCAATTATCAAAAGGTGGCAATTCATTGTAGCGCTGTACTTTCCTTAAATTTATGTTTGTTTGGTGCAATTTTCGAAAAAATATAACGTCATGAATGTCATAGGCTAGTGATTTCCAAAATGTGCACCGCGGCTGCCTCACAGGGGTTCCGCACAAAATATTATAAAATGTTCATAATTTTACTTCCATTTTTAATTCAATGTGATAAGATGCAACATCTAGCAAAATGCATTGGTATATGTACCGATGGTGCTCTTTAATTTAAAAAAAAAATTGACTATTTCGCAAATTGTACTTGTTAGAATTTGACATGGGGCGTCTTGGGAAAATCTGGATTTAGCAAGGGCATCGAGAATCAAAAACCACTGATATAGGCTATATAACTAAATAAATTGTATTTCTAACGATGAATATCATATGTTGTTTTTAAATGCTTTCCTGAAAATATTTCTTTGGGTCGAATTGTAACGGTAATATAGTGGAACCTAGTTAAGTCATTTTCTTTCTCGATCGTCTAACATGGGATTTACGTGTTAAATCAAATTGGTTAAATCGAATTCGTCCAAACTCGAATGGCGTTTTGATACATTTTCATAAACTTTCCGAAATTTTAATTTGAATAAATAAATTAATTAACGTTTATGTATGGAATAAACTAAGCAGAAACATTCTATAAAGCGTGGAAACCACAAACGACTAAAAGTAAACATTGTATCGTATGATAGAGGGTGGAGGTGGTGGCTTCCGGCTGTGTGTTTGACCTAGATACTGTAACTGCCATTGAAACCTGCTATTTTTATATATATATTTTTTGATTGCCGATGGATATCTTTAAATTAACTAACTGATGTAATAAACATATGGAATTTTAAGATACTTTTAAAAAACGCTTATACAGTCGACCCCCCCCCTATAACATGCGTTCCTATAACGGAAATTCCTATAACGTAGCGAAAAAATTGTAGCAACATTCGTATAAAGGAGCTCCTAAAACGTCGTCGCCGATTCGTTTCGCGACAAGATTGATAGANTTTAAAACAAATTAGGAAGTATTCGGAACTGAGTTTTGAAGTTTTTGTTAATAGAAAGACTTGCAAAATTCTAAACAGTAATTGTAATGCTATTTAGAAAATAAATTCTTTGTTTTAAATTTATTTCTCATTTTCACTTCTGCTTTATTTTTCTGTTTTATCAATACCATTAGAAAAACCATAGAAGATTAATAGGAAAGAGAAAGAGAGGAGTGTAACATTTGATTTAAAAATAAAAAATGCATTTAACATATAGAAATTTGCATCCTACCATAAAATATATAGTAGATTCTATGGTAGAATGCAAGATCAAAATATCTAAACAACTGACAATTAAAAAATGAATAGTTGACGATACTATTTCTGTATTATGCATTTATACTTTGAATATTTTTATAGTTTTTCATAAATTTATTACAAGAATTTTATAGAATGCAAGCCAGCGGTTCCCAAAGTGTGCGCCGCGGCTTCTTCACATATTTCGGAGCTCCGAATATGTGAGGAATATTATAAAATATTTTAAATATATATATTATAAAATGTTCATAATTTTACTTCCATTTTTAATTCAATGTGATAAGATGCAACATCTAGCAAAATGCATTGGTATATGTACCGATGGTGCTCTTTAATTTAAAAAAAAAAATTGACTATTTCGCAAATTGTACTTGTTAGAATTTGACAGGGCGCCTTGGGAAAATCTGGATTTAGCAAGGGCACCGAGAATCAAAAACCACTGATATAGGCTATATAACTGAATAAATTGTATTTCTAACGATGAATATCATATGTTGTTTTTAAATGCTTTCATGAAAATATTTCTTTGGGTCGAATTGTAACGGTAATATAGTGGAACCTAGTTAAGTCATTTTCTTTCTCGATCGTCTAACATGGGATTTACGTGTTAAATCAAATTGGTTAAATCGAATTCGTCCAAACTCGAATGGCGTTTTGATACATTTTCATAAACTTTCCGAAATTTTAATTTGAATAAATAAATTAATTAACGTTTATGTATGGAATAAACTAAGCAAAAACATCCTATAAAGCGCGGAAACCACAAACGACTAAAAGTAAACATCGTATCGTATGATAGAGGGTGGAGGTGGTGGCTTCCGGCTGTGTGTTTGACCTAGATACTGTAACTGCCAAGTCCGAATGTTTTTTCCCCTGATCGATTGGGGTAAACCAGGTTCCACTTGTATTAAAAAGAATTTTAACATATACCTGTAGAAGTCGTTAATTAATGAACATACAGAAGTGACAATAATGCGATTGCATTTCGTAACTTTAATTGTAATTTAATAAGTAAAGTTTAATAATAGTATGTTTGAAGATTTCCTTAACAATACATTGGAAATAAAATCAAAATCGCATTTACATTCGTGTTTAAAAACATGAAAAATGTTTTAATTTATTTAAATATTTGAATCCGTGTTTATCTTAAAACTAAAGAAATGACTAGATGAGAAGTTGAAAACCTTCGTATTGTGAAGGTCACGTTTAATTTCAAGGGATCATGTAAGATTTCGTGTTGTATAGTAGTGTAAGACAGTATACGTATACCAAAAAATATAAAATTGAAAAGAAATACAGCTAATTTTAATAAATCTGATTATGAGAAAAAACTAAAACTTCACACAACAATAGTTACTTGCTCCAAAATATTATTGAGGGAAAAAAGTGACTGCAAAAATAGAGTACGTTAAAAGTGTTTTCGATTGCTCATTCAGTATNTATATATTAACTTAATTTATTGTAACTTTATTATAATTATATATATGCTTTCCGCCGCCTGGCGCTACGCTACGGAGATTTTAGGCTAGTAAGTTGAGTTTATTATCGTCTGTACAGTATGTAAATTAGGTACCGTAAGTCTAATACAGCACTAATTTTATACATTTCTTGTGAAAGAAACATTTCTTATTCAACGGCCATAAAAATTATTTATATTAATGATGTCTCTAATGGTCAAGTTATTTTTCTGCGAAAAATTCGTTATCAGAAATCGCGGCCGCCGTTTCGTGTGCTGTTCCGCGACGAAAACAAGCTTTGAGCAACGGCGTAGTCGAACAGTGCACACTCGGTAAATAATCCTATAATTATTTCGTTTATAGCATAGTTTATACAGATTATTCTCAAAAAATCATACCTGTTTTGGAAATGTTGAGTGGAATTAGTCTAGAATCGGGTAATTTTATAGAAGAAAACCTTTCAAACAGCTTTAGTCCGTAAACTTCACACCTATCGGCCTGCGATTGGCTCATGTATTTAATCATTCCTACAACGTAAAATTCGATTAAATTAACGTGGAACGTATCTAAGCGTATAGAGTGTTCTACTGTAGTTCGGCAAAGTTTAAAATTTTTACTTAAAAACTTCACTTACTAAGCTTTTTCGAGACGTTTACGTTGACGGAACGATGCTACATAATTAGACTCAGGAAAATATCGTATGGATAGTTGTTTATTATGGATCGCCGATAAACCCGTGCGCAAAATCTTGATTTTTAACCAAACTTCTGGAAATTGAAACTTTTAAACTCCAAGTCCGAATGTTTTTCCCCCTGATCGATTGGGGTAAACCAGGTTCCACTTGTATTAAAAAAAATTTTAACATATACCTGTAGAAGTCATTAATTAATGAACACACAGAAGTGACAATAATGCGATTGCCCAGTGTTGAGAAAAACGTCACTTCATTGTGCCTGTACACAGTAAGCAAATACAACACAGTTTCGACAACATCAATGTAATTTAATAAGTAAAGTTTAATAATAGTATGTTTGAAGATTTCCTTAACAATACATTGGAAATAAAATCAAAATCGCATTTACATTCGTGTTTAAAAACATGAAAATTTTTTAAATCTAAATATTTGAATCCGAAAAAAAAACACTAAACCTTTTTTTCTTTTCTTTTAGCTTTGTCAAGTAATGTTACTATTAGGGGATGATTCTTCTTTTCTTTCGAATAATCATTTTGACAAAACTTCATATAAGTATTAAAATTAAATTTTAAATTTTCATTACTTTATGTAATTTTCATAAAATATCTGGAAGGAATGACATCAGTAATATAAATATGACATTGTTGTATCAGCTGAATTGTGCTAGATGTGATTTTATTGGACATTTATTTATGTATTGCATATCCCAATAAACAATAGATTTTATATAAATATAGAACTCAAATGAATGTCCTTAAAATAACTGGAAGGAATGACATCAGTAATATAAATATGACATTGTTGTATCAGCTGAATTGTGCTAGATGTGATTTTATTGGACATTTATTGGTGTATTGCATATCCCAATAAACAATAGATTTTATATAAATATAGAACTCTCGGCTGGATAGTTACTTGCTTCAGTATTTTCTTTATTAATGATCATCATGAAGACGACATTTGCAATATGCTTTCTCTTTGCTTCTCTCGCTTCATATTATTGCATTGGTAAGTGGAAAAAATTTATTCATTATAAAATTTTACGTATTCAAAAAACTTTACAGAGTAAAGAGGGAATCCACCAAGGCCACGGTTATGGTCATTTCAAAGATCAATTTTTGAAATATCCAATAGTGTTGTGGATATTTCAAACTTAATATCCACAAAACAGTGAGCAAGTCTCACATTCGACCGAACTTGTCACGCCTTAATGGATCGCGATGAAAATTTTCCCACTCCCTGTGATGTCTGACGTTTTATTTCTACGTCGTATCCATAGTCCCTCGTCTCATCCCCAATTATGATGTTTCTCATGAAATTTTTATCAGACCTAGCCCGTCCTAGAACTCTTCACTGAATTGCACTCGCGGAAAGAAAATTGCAAAATGCAGTCAATACGTGTTTACATAAATCAACGTAACTCAACAACAAACGAAGACAGAACAAACTGCTTTCGGCATATAGTACAAAAATCTTCCTGCTAGAGAGCTGTGGATGCTGCATTCAGATTCAATTATCAGTTGGTCTGTAATTTAAAGTAGGCAAACTTTCCGGACAGACCTAGTATCTCGAGTTGGGTCGAACTTTATGAAGATTTTACAATAGTTCGTTAGCATTTACGTTTTTTGTACTTTTTTGTTTTTGTTTTTATTTTACAAAACTTGTCCCTACACTCAAAATTAAACATTTTGTCATTTTATAATAATTAATAATATAAAAAGTTTTTAAGATAAAATATTATAATAGATAGTTCCACCACAATTTTAAATGTTTTTTCCCGGAAAGTTTCGCAACTTATTGCTGGATTTTAAAATATATTTTTTATGTTTAGACAAAAAAGTGGCTGAGGAATTGAAAAAAATGGTAAGTGAATAAACCTTTTATAACTTTAAAAATTATATTTTTTATTATATAAATATTATATTAATTGTCTGATAATCCTTTTTTGTGGAGATGTTATCATTATTAAGTTAACGATCTATCGGACGTTTTCGGTCATTTCAATGCAAAATTCAATACTTATATAATTATGTTTTATATGATTTATCTTCATCTTAGTAAAAATTATTACCGTAAAATGGGGTAACTTTGGCCAATTTTTTTCAAAAAAAAATAAAAATTGGGATTGAAATTAATACGCATAGAATTTCAGTATGTTAAATAATAATAATAGCAACTGAACAGTATCATACACTCAAAAAAAAGTTTTAATTTTTAAATCATGCAATTCATTTTCTTAAAAATTATGTGGTGCCCTATTCATCTTTATGATTGGGTGAATATATCCTGACTTTGGAAAGTGAATTTTATGTTACATTTAACCTTCTATGAGTTGAATATGACCACAAAAAATATATTTTTTAAGCTTACAATTTATTTACATTACTCTTTAATCATTAAAGTTTAAAAGTTTTATATCCCAACAATAACAGACTGGTTATAACAATATCTGATATACCAAATCAGTAAATATACAATAGATTCCGATATTATCTTATATAGGCCTACTAAATCACCATATATATTAAATATGTACTGTACAGTACATTTCCGATAATTCCTTAGTTACCCAATCTGGAATTCTCACTTCTGAGACGTTCAGTCTATTCAGTATATAAACAGAATTTTATGGAAACAGATTACTCTGATTACTTGAAGTGTAATCAGAGTAATCTGTTTCCGTAAAATTCTGTTTTATTCAAAATAAAATGATACCGTGTTTCCCCGAAAATAAGACAGTGTCTTATATTAATTTTTACTCTGAAAGATGCGCTAGGTCTTATTTTCAGGGGATGTCTTATTTTTCCAAGAAGAAGAATTCACATTTATTATTGAACAAAAAAATTCCCAAATCGAACTCAGACGAGAGTGTCGTATATCCGGTCGTATCGAACTGAACTTACAAAGTTCCCGTGCTGGAGTGGACTTCCCACTCTCTACTCTATTCTCTCCCCCTTGTTCATATGGAGATAACAGCCTTAGTGTGCTTTTTTTCCGAAGAGCACTTTCCACTCTCGTTTCAACTTAACCTTTTTATAGTGTCGACATCGGGCTCGATGACCAATTAGTGCTTATTGAACCGTAGCACCAGGCCTACCGTAAGTGGGCGTGCAAGGCGTGCACGTCTAGGGATGCGGCAAATGAAGCGATCGGTCACGTAATATTCAAAGTAATTGTCATAATACCCACCCTACTTATAGCATAAGAAATGTCTTCGCATGGAGAAAAAAATCCGACCGGCGCGCAATTACTATATTCTTATTTATATTATAGCGTTAGCAACGCCTCTATTGGCATTTATCACAATTAAGATGCAATGCGAAACGTCTATCGGCAGGTTGAACCACCCGGCGGCGCCCGAAAGCCAAGTACCCGTAGTCGTGCTCTATGACAGAAGTTGACAGGACTGGCGAAAATAGGGAATCCCCACATAGCTTCCTTCTCAATTTGTACTTGTACGCATTCAAAGTTCTATCGCATATCAAATTGTAATTATTTTGTTAATAATTCTTCTGACATGGGTCTAAGTACAATTAATGATATTTTAACTTGGTTAGGATTTAAATCTGAAGCTTAAAGACGATTCGAGTAGTGAAACAGACATTGACGGTATTGATTTGTTTAATGAAATCAATACTTTAAAGTTGCATTTTCCAGAAAACCAGTCTAACTATTCACAAACCCTATTACAATATCTTTTTACTAATGATTTAATTTCAACATTTCCGAACACAGCAATAGCACTAAGAATATTACTTACATTGCCGGTTTCAGTTGCATTTGGTGAAAGGTCCTTTTCAAAGTTTGAAATTATAAAAAAAACTATTTAAGATCAACAATGCACCAGCAAAGACTAAGTAATTTAGCTGCAGTTTCAATCGAACATGAAATCTTAGACAGCTTGTATACAAGAAAATTGATAGCAGATTTCGCAAACGTAAAGGCAAGATGAGTTCAATTTCTGTAGATAAATATTTATATGGTTTTACACTTAAGTAAACAAAAATAACTTAGTAATAATAAATAGTTTTTCTTTGTAAAGTATTTCTTTTTTTCACACCCTTATGACACAACACTAAAGAGCCTTTCTGGCAAGCTCAACGTAGGTAGTCGTAGGGGGCCGTCCATAAATTACGTAAGGGCAATTTCGGCCATTCTAGACCCCACCCAGTGTAAGAAACCGTAATATTTTCTTTGATCCCCCTTCCCTTCCCCTTCCCTTCCCCTTCCCCTTCCCTATCTTACGTAATATTTTGGCATGATTTTATAGAAAGATTTTCACCAAAAAATTTTTTTTATAAATCCTAAAACCTTTGGTCCAAAATATATAATTATTAATTAGTTAATTAATATGTACTATTATTTATAAAAGACTTTAGGTGATCAAATTTAAAAATGTAAGAATTTAATAAATTCGAATGAACAATTTATTTTAAGAACTTTATTTTTTAATTATTAAGAATATTACTATTATTATTATTATTATCATTAATCAACGTCAAAATATTTATTTTTATATTAATTTTAATTTTCACAGAAGACGCAAAAAACTTTGCCAGATCGACTAGCTAGTGCACGTATAAACAGAAACGTCATACAAAATAAAACATAAGAGAATAGAGAGAAACCACATTCCGTTGCAATATTGATTACATCTTGTCTAAGGCCAAAAAAATAAACTACATGCTGCTAAAATGTGCTAGGAGCACCTGGGGACTGAAGCTTATAAAACTCTATATAATGGGGCAATACAACCAATGCTACTTTACGCGGCCTCTGGCTGTCAGCATGGTACTGTAATTTTAGAAGCTACCTGGAGATGTATAACCGGGCAGAAACTGCTTCTTGCTTTTGCTCTACAGAAAACCTAGACACCGTCAACCACGTGAACTATCATTGTCCAATTTACAACCAACATACACTTATTTATATACTGAAATTAGAAACCTTTGTGCTTGGTTTCAAGTGGCCATGTCCACTCGATAAGCTTGTTCAGAAGCCACTGTTTGATGCTTTTTACAATTATGTTCAAAAAATATGGAAAAAAAGACTATTTATAATTTATAATTTCTAGTTTTACATTTTAGTTTCCACTAAAAGCCGAATACTAATTTTATGTTTATTTTGTATCGTGTATTTTGGTTTATGTATTCTTAGGTTTAAACATCCATAGGAGTGGTGCAATTATTCTAATAAAAAACAAGAGAAAGAAACCACCACACGGACTTTCTCCCATGACAAAAAATGTGTAGAGCGTGAATCTGCTAGCGTTATTTACTCTATCACGTCACACGAGACAACGAGCGTTCTTAATAGAAACAGCCAAATTGAAGCCAAATTCAAAACGCCACCACTCAGCGGGATCAAAAAATAAAAATAAGAATATTAAGTAAGACGAGATCTATTACCAGTGGCGTAGCGTGGGTGTCAGCCGCCCGGGGCGGAGAAAAATTTCGTCGCCCCCGTTATTTAAATATTTCAATTTAAAAGTCTAAAATTCAGTTTCGTCACAGAATAAGTAATGAAAAGTTCCGTGCTAGTGTTGCCACCTTTTTAAAATCGCTTACCACGGCAGGTGAGGTTTGTTCGTTTTGCAATGCGAAGAATAACTTGCAGTGCATGCCGGTTCTAAATCAGTCACAATTAGCGACTATGGAGACTTGGATAGGAGTAACACAAGTGACCTAGCCCTATTGGATATTGGAGGTATATATGCGTGCGAATGAATCGTACAGGCAAAAAAAAACAAAAAAAAGGTCGACAGGTTGAGCACGATATTCCCAGACGGCGAGTCGGATGGTAACACTATTCCGTGCTCATTTCAATCGGTCCGAATCGTAGATGGATGAAAATATGAAATAAAATGGTTCAAATTCTTACAGGATATTATTATTATTTATTGTGAAATTTTGCCGTCCCCTAAAAATGCCGCCCGGGGCGTGCCGCCCCCCTACTCTATGCTACTGTCTATTACCCCCTTACCCCTGAGTAAGAAATCGTAAGATATCCTTTACCCCCACCCACGCCAAAATACCTTACGTAATTTACGGACGGCCCCCTAGTTAAACGGGGCGGCATAATCGGTATTGCACACGGGCGTTCAAACAGCTAGCGGCGCCCCTACGTAGCACTATGCAAATGTGTTCTGGTGTGATTCCTGGCCGACCAATTAGCCATCACCAGCCGTAACGCTATGCAAATCTGTGATACCCAAGCCATAGTTTTATGCAAGTCATGCTGTGTTGGCTTTTTGAAAGTATAGCCACATATTGGTAAGTGGCTGTATTTTCAAAAAGTTAACGGCCACTTTCAACCATCTGTCCATGACCGTTACGAGTAAAAAAAAACTTTGCTAGGTCTTACTTTCGGGGAGAGGCCTTATATTTAGAAATTCAGCAAAACTATCCTAAGTCTTATTTTCAGAGGATGTCTTATTTTCGGGGAAACACGGTATTAGAAATAGTATCATAAAATAATTATTACAGATATTTTTATTAGAATGATATTACTGAGATTTTTCCCATAAAGTTAACAAAAATATTTTTGTCATAAATATCACATTTTTTATCAAAAATTATCACAGATAATATTTTTATCAATATTGTTTAACAAAAATTTTTATTACAAAATTATAAAAATTTAAAATAAGATATTGGTATGTTTTTTACCACTTTTTCATTTCAGGGATTGAAAACATCCCTCACCTGTTGAAAGCTTTTGGTTCTTGAATAACCTTAAATATATTTCTATTTTCATAGTAGGATATATCCTCCTTAGTAAGCTACTTCCAATAAGAATTGTTGATTACCATTGTGGTAACTATGGCACCTTTAGTGTTTACTCTCAATATTTTTCCTGGAAATTTTGAACCATATTAGTTCATCCATGTTAATAATGCAATCTAGTTCAATGTCATCTAATGTATGGTCGAAATTCTTGTAAAATTCTTTTACAGTTTCAGTAAAAATTGTACTGTACCTCTTCCTGCTGTGATATTAGCAGATATTCTTATGACTAGCTTACTCATTATTGCATTGTAAAATTTGTTTTATAAAATCATATCCAGTTAAATTATCTCTAAGCCGATGAACTTTTGCTTCTTTTTTGGTCCAACCAATACTTTAAGAAAGCGGTCGGCAATAGTTCTGACCTCACGAACCACTAAACTCACAATTTTCAATCCCGCGGACCACTATCGTGAATTTTTTTAAAAGATACAAAATATGTAAAATACAGTAGATCCCCCTATAAAACCGTTTCCTATAGTTATGATTCCTATAAAAATTGTGGCAGTATCCGTAAACAACGGTAAAAATAACTCCTATAATACGTAAAACGTCATCGGGCAGCCGAACTACTT